>NC_052341.1:4634434-4730244 GCF_016432855.1 Salvelinus namaycush | reverse complement strand
GATACCACCTCTAGAGGAACAGGTCCCTGAGCAGGATAGACACTGAGACCACCTCTAGAGGAACAGGTCCCTGAGCAGGATAAACACTGAGACCACCTCTAGAGGAACAGGTCCCTGAACACTGAGACCACCTCTGAGGGACAGGTCCCTGAGCAGGATAGACACTGAGACCACCTCTAGAGAACAGGTCCCTGAGCAGGATAAACACTGAGACCACCTCTAGAGGAACAGGTCCCTGAGCAGGATAGACACTGAGACCACCTCTAGAGGAACAGGTCCCTGAGCAGGATAAGACACTGAGACCACCTCTAGAGGAACAGGTCCCTGAGCAGGATAAACACTGAGACCACCTCTAGAGGAACAGGTCCCTGAGCAGGATAAACACTGAGACCACCTCTAGAGGAACAGGTCCCTGAGCAGGATAAACACTGAGACCACCTCTAGAGGAACAGGTCCCTGAGCAGGATAAACACTGAGACCACCTCTAGAGGAACAGGTCCCTGAGCAGGATAAACACTGAGACCACCTCTAGAGGAACAGGTCCCTGAGCAGGATAGACACTGAGACCTCTAGAGGAACAGGTCCCTGAGCAGGATAAACACTGAGACCACCTCTAGAGGAACAGGTCCCTGAGCAGGATAGACACTGAGACCACCTCTAGAGGAACAGGTCCCTGAGCAGGATAGACACTGAGACCACCTCTAGAGGAACAGGTCCCTGAGCAGGATAGACACTGAGACCACCTCTAGAGGAACAGGTCCTGAGCAGGATAGACACTGAGACCACCTAGAGGAACAGGTCCCAGACAGATAGACACTGAGACCACCTCTAGAGGAACAGGTCCAGAGCAGGATAGACAATGAGACCACCTCTAGAGGAACAGGTCCCTGAGCAGGATAAACACTGAGACCACCTCTAGAGGAACAGTCCCTGAGCAGGATACACTGAGACCACCTCTAGAGGAACAGGTCCCTGAGCAGGATAAACACTGAGACCACCTCCAAGGAACAGGTCCCTAGCAGATAGACACTGAGACCACCTCTAGAGAACGGTCCCTGAGCAGGATAGACACTGAGACCACCTCTAGAAGAAAAGGTCCCTGAGCAGGATAAACACTAGACCACCTCTAGAGGAACAGGTCCCTGAACACTGAGACCACCTCTAAGGAACAGGTCCCTGAGCAGGATAACACTGAGACCACCTCTAGAGGAACAGGTCCCTGAGCAGGATAAACACTAGACCACCTCTAGAGGAACAGGTCCCTGAGCAGGATAGACAGTGAGACCACCTCTAGAGGAACAGGTCCCTGAGCAGGATAGACACTGAGACCACTTTGAGGAACAGGTCCCTGAGCAGGATAACACTGAGACCACCTCTAGAGGAACAGGTCCCTGAGCAGGATAAACACTGAGACCACCTCTAGAGGAACAGGTCCCTGAGCAGGATAAACACTGAGACCACCTCTAGAGGAACAGGTCCCTGAGCGAGATAAACACTGAGACCACCTCTAGAGGAACAGGTCCCTGAGCAGGATAAACACTGAGACCACCTCTAGAGGAAGTCCCTGAGCAGGATAGACACTGAGACCACTCTAGAGAACAGGTCCCTGAGCAGGTAAACACTGAGACCACCTCTAGAGGAACAGGTCCCTGAGCAGGATCACTGAGACCACCTCTAGAGGAACAGGTCCCTGAGCAGGATAAACACTGAGACCACCTCTAGAGTAACAGGTCCCTGAGCAGGATAGACACTGAGACCACATCTAGAGGAACAGGTCCCTGAGCATGATAGACACTGAGACCACCTCTAGAGGAACAGGTCCCTGAGCAGGATAGACACTGAGACCACCTCTAGAGGAACAGGTCCCTGAGCAGGATAAACACTGAGACCACCTATAGAGGAACAGGTCCCTGAGCAGGATAGACACTGAGACCACCTCTAGAGGAACAGGTCCCTGAGCAGGATAAACACTGAGACCACCTCCAGAGGAACAGGTCCCTGAGCAGGATAGACACTGAGACCACCTCTAGAGGAACAGGTCCCTGAGCAGGATAGACACTGAGACCACCTCTAGAGGAACAGGTCCCTGAGCAGGATAAACACTGAGACCACCTCTAGAGGAACAGGTCCCTGAACACTGAGACCACCTCTAGAGGAACAGGTCCCTGAGCAGGATAGACACTGAGACCACCTCTAGAGGAACAGGTCCCTGAGCAGGATAAACACTGAGACCACCTCTAGAGGAACAGGTCCCTGAGCAGGATAGACACTGAGACCACCTCTAGAGGAACAGGTCCCTGAGCAGGATAGACACTGAGACCACCTCTAGAGGAACAGGTCCCTGAGCAGGATAAACACTGAGACCACCTCTAGAGGAACAGGTCCCTGAGCAGGATAAACACTGAGACCACCTCTAGAGGAACAGGTCCCTGAGCAGGATAAACACTGAGACCACCTCTAGAGGAACAGGTCCCTGAGCAGGATAAACACTGAGACCACCTCTAGAGGAACAGTTGTTCGTGTGTCTGTTTGTGTTCTGTGTGGTTTCGGGACACTGCTCAGCCTCTCCCATCCACAGACAGCTCTGGCCCCTGCTGACTCCGCGTCAGAACCCATCAGCTCTGTTTACAAGGCATTCTTTAATCGTAATTAGGGGGTCGGGGTGCTGGAGGAAGGGGGTGGCGGTGAAGGGGAAAGGGGTGAGGGTGGAGGGATGGAAAAATGTAGGAGCTGGAAGAATGGAGGGGTGGAGGGGTAGAAGAATAGAGGGGTGGAGGAATGGAGGAATGGAGGGGTGGACGAATGGAGGGGTGGAGGAATGGAGGGATAGAAGGGTGGACGAATGGAAGAATGGAGGGGTGGAGGGATGGAGGGGTGGAGGGATGGATGAATGGAGGGATGGAGGGATGGATGAATGGAGGGATGGAGGGATGGAGGGGTGGAGGAATGGAGGATGGGGTGGAGAATAGGGATGAGGGGTGGAAGAATGGAGGGATGGATGAATGGAGGGATGGATGGAGGGGTGGAAGAATGGAGGGATGGATGAATGGAGAGATGGAGGGATGGATGAATGGAGGGATGGAGGGATGGAGGGGTGGAGGAATGGAGGAATGGAGGGGTGGAAGAATGGAGGGATGGAGGGGTGGAAGAATGGAGGGATGGATGAATGGAGGAATGGAGGGGTGGAGGAATGGAGGGATGGATGAATGGAGGGATGGAGGGATGGAGGGGTGGAGGGGTGGAGGAATGGAGGGGTGGAAGAATGGAGGGGTGAACTGGTAAACTCATTAGTACACTCCCAATGGCTGCCAGGTATTGTGATGCAATCATTTCCATGGTAACGTTTAATGTTCATTCTAATGATGTTGAAGGAGCATTGCCGTTAAAAACGAGATGTTCTTCTTTTTTTCTGGAGCATCTCTACACGATGAGGTGAAACAACACTGATGTCGAGAACACTACAACAATGCCCTGTTGTGGAATTTCAGCCTGTTGTACGATTGGGTTATAATAGACCAATGACTGTTCGTCTGGAGTAAAGGGGGTGGGCTCTCGAGCATCCTTTTAGCTCAGGGCTGCGTATGCAAATATCTTCAAATTTGTTTCTGATGTGGCGCATGCAATGGAACGTGTTTGTGTAATGTCAGCTGAGTTGAATCAACAAATCACAGCACACACACTGAGTATACAAAACATGACACGGACTGACCAGGTGAATCCAGCTGAAAGCTATGATCCCTTATTGATGTCACCTGTTAAGTCCACTTTAATCAGTGTAGATGAAAGGGGAGGAGACAGGTTACAGAACGATTTTTTTAAAGCCTTGAGACATGGATTGTGTACGTGTGCCATTCAGAGGGTGAATGGGCAAGATAAAATATGTATTTTATGTGCCTTTGATTGGGGCATGGTAGGAGATGCCAGGCACATTGGTGTGAGTGTGTCAAAAACTGCAACTCTTTAAGGTTCTCACTGTTGCCTCTAGTGGCCGGGTTTCCACGTCATCTCCCAACGTCCTCAGACATGAATACATGTCGATTACTGACTTTTATCACACGTGATCTGTCTGAGCATCCCTGTGGAACACCTTTGACACCTTGTAGTGTCCATGCCTTGACGAATTGAGCCTGTTCTGTGGACAAAAGTGGGTGCAACTCAATATTAGGAAGGAGTACCAGATGCTTTTGTACGCTCAGTATATTTTAGGTCATCATTTTACTTCCCGCTTTGCTCCTATAGGTTAACTCGCAATAGCTTGAATGGGGGACGCCCGTTCTATTCGCTCTATTTCTATGGCAGCACATGCAGTCAGGCAGAGAGGAGGAAAATGTGTCCTTTTAAAAATATATATTTAGAGGTTGTTCCAAGGTTAAGTTCAGGCATCGACTCCAAATTTCAAATTGCTGGATTTGAACATGCAACCTTTGGAATCATAGGCAGACACTTCCGCCGATCTGCCCTCCCCCGTCCACAACACCCGAGCAAAACCTGAACATACTTGAAGGTAACGCACACGTCGAAAACTGACTTGTATCAAGGGTGACCTGGCTGGTTAGAAGAAGTGTGTTAGGACTCCAGAGTTACTCTTTTAGGCCCAGAGTTCTGTAGTGTAAAGTTAATCCTGACAGCCATATAGTTCTGTAGTGTAAAGTTAATCCTGACAGCCATATAGTTCTGGAGTGTAAAGTTCATCCTGACAGTCATATAGTTCTGTAGTGTAAAGTTAATCCTGACAGCCATATAGTTCTGGAGTGTAAAGTTAATCCTGACAACCATATAGTTCTGTAGTGTAAAGTTAATCCTGACAGCAATATAGTTCTGTAGTGTAAAGTTAATCCTGACAACCATATAGTTCTGTAGTGTAAAGTTCATCCTGACAGCCATATAGTTCTGGAGTGTAAAGTTAATCCTGACAGCCATATAGTTCTGTAGTGTAAAGTTAATCCTGACAGCCATATAGTTCTGGAGTGTAAAGTTAATCCTGACAGCCATATAGTTCTGTAGTGTAAAGTTAATCCTGACAGCCATATAGTTCTGGAGTGTAAAGTTAATCCTGACAGCCATATAGTTCTGTAGTGTAAAGTTCATCCTGACAGCAATATAGTTCTGGAGTGTAAAGTTAATCCTGACAACCATATAGTTCTGTAGTGTAAAGTTAATCCTGACAGCCATATAGTTCTGGAGTGTAAAGTTAATCCTGACAGCCATATAGTTCTGTAGTGTAAAGTTAATCCTGACAGCCATATAGTTCTGGAGTGTAAAGTTAATCCTGACAGCCATATAGTTCTGTAGTGTAAAGTTAATCCTGACAGTCATATAGTGCTGTAGTGTAAAGTTCATCCTGACAGCCATATAGTTCTGTAGTGTAAAGTTCATCCTGACAGCCATATAGTTCTGTAGTGTAAAGTTCATCCTGACAACCATATAGTTCTGTAGTGTAAAGTTCATCCTGACAGCCATATAGTTCTGTAGTGTAAAGTTCATCCTGACAGCCATATAGTTCTGTAGTGTAAAGTTCATCCTGACAACCATATAGTTCTGTAGTGTAAAGTTCATCCTGACAGCAATATAGTTCTGTAGTGTAAAGTTCATCCTGACAGCCATATAGTTCTGTAGTGTAAAGTTCATCCTGACAGCCATATAGTTCTGTAGTGTAAAGTTCATCCTGACAACCATATAGTTCTGTAGTGTAAAGTTCATCCTGACAGCCATATAGTTCTGTAGTGTAAAGTTCATCCTGACAGCCATATAGTTCTGTAGTGTAAAGTTCATCCTGACAACCATATAGTTCTGTAGTGTAAAGTTCATCCTGACAGCCATATAGTTCTGTAGTGTAAAGTTCATCCTGACAGCCATATAGTTCTGTAGTGTAAAGTTCATCCTGACAGCCATATAGTTCTGTAGTGTAAAGTTCATTCTGACAGCCATATAGTTCTGTAGTGTAAAGTTCATCCTGACAACCATATAGTTCTGTAGTGTAAAGTTCATCCTGACAACCATATAGTTCTGTAGTGTAAAGTTCATCCTGACAACCATATAGTTCTATAGTGTAAAGTTCATCCTGACAGCCATATAGTTCTGTAGTGTAAAGTTCATTCTGACAGCCATATAGTTCTGTAGTGTAAAGTTCATCCTGACAACCATATAGTTCTGTAGTGTAAAGTTCATCCTGACAGCCATATAGTTCTGTAGTGTAAAGTTCATTCTGACAGCCATATAGTTCTGTAGTGTAAAGTTCATCCTGACAGCCATATAGTTCTGTAGTGTAAAGTTCATTCTGACAGCCATATAGTTCTGTAGTGTAAAGTTCATCCTGACAGCCATATAGTTCTGTAGTGTAAAGTTCATCCTGACAGCCATATAGTTCTGTAGTGTAAAGTTCATCCTGACAACCATATAGTTCTGTAGTGTAAAGTTAATCCTGACAGCCATATAGTTCTGTAGTGTAAAGTTCATTCTGACAACCATATAGTTCTGTAGTGTAAAGTTAATCCTGACAGCCATATAGTTCTGTAGTGTAAAGTTCATTCTGACAGCCATATAGTTCTGTAGTGTAAAGTTCATCCTGACAGCCATATAGTTCTGTAGTGTAAAGTTAATCCTGACAGCCATATAGTTCTGTAGTGTAAAGTTCATTCTGACAGCCATATAGTTCTGTAGTGTAAAGTTAATCCTGACAGCCATATAGTTCTGTAGTGTAAAGTTAATCCTGACAGCCATATAGTTCTGTAGTGTAAAGTTAATCCTGACAGCCATATAGTTCTGTAGTGTAAAGTTCATTCTGACAGCCATATAGTTCTGTAGTGTAAAGTTCATTCTGACAGCCATATAGTTCTGTAGTGTAAAGTTAATCCTGACAGCCATATAGTTCTGTAGTGTAAAGTTAATCCTGACAGCCATATAGTTCTGTAGTGTAAAGTTAATCCTGACAGCCATATAGTTCTGTAGTGTAAAGTTCATTCTGACAGCCATATAGTTCTGTAGTGTAAAGTTAATCCTGACAGCCATATAGTTCTGTAGTGTAAAGTTAATCCTGACAGCCATATAGTTCTGTAGTGTAAAGTTAATCCTGACAGCCATATAGTTCTGTAGTGTAAAGTTAATCCTGACAGCCATATAGTTCTGTAGTGTAAAGTTCATCCTGACAGCCATATAGTTCTGTAGGGTAAAGTTCATTCTGACAACCATATAGTTTTGTAGTTTAAAGTTCATCCTGACAGCAATATAGTTCTGTAGTGTAAAGTTAATCCTGACAGCCATATAGTTCTGGAGTGTAAAGTTCATCCTGACAGCCATATAGTTCTGTAGTGTAAAGTTCATCCTGACAGCCATATAGTTCTGTAGTGTAAAGTTCATCCTGACAGCCATATAGTTCTGTAGTGTAAAGTTAATCCTGACAGCCATATAGTTCTGTAGTGTAAAGTTCATCCTGACAGCCATATAGTTCTGTAGTGTAAAGTTCATCCTGACAGCCATATAGTTCTGTAGTGTAAAGTTCATCCTGACAGCCATATAGTTCTGTAGTGTAAAGTTCATCCTGACAGCCATATAGTTCTGTAGTGTAAAGTTCATCCTGACTGCCATATAGTTCTGTAGTGTAAAGTTAATCCTGACAACCATATAGTTCTGTAGTGTAAAGTTAATCCTGACAACCATATAGTTCTGTAGTGTAAAGTTCATCCTGACAGCCATATAGTTCTGTAGTGTAAAGTTCATCTTGACAGCCATATAGTTCTGTAGTGTAAAGTTCATCCTGACAACCATATAGTTCTGTAGTGTAAAGTTCAATCTGACAGCCATATAGTTCTGGAGTGTAAAGTTCATCCTGACAGCCATATAGTTCTGTAGTGTAAAGTTCATCCTGACAGCCATATAGTTCTGTAGTGTAAAGTTCATCCTGACAACCATATAGTTCTGGAGTGTAAAGTTAATCCTGACAGCCATATAGTTCTGGAGTGTAAAGTTAATCCTGACAGCCATATAGTTCTGTAGTGTAAAGTTCATCATGACAGCCATATAGTTCTGTAGTGTAAAGTTCATCCTGACAGCCATATAGTTCTGTAGTGTAAAGTTAATCCTGACAGCCATATAGTTCTGTAGTGTAAAGTTCATTCTGACAGCCATATAGTTCTGTAGTGTAAAGTTAATCCTGACAGCCATATAGTTCTGTAGTGTAAAGTTAATCCTGACAGCCATATAGTTCTGTAGTGTAAAGTTAATCCTGACAGCCATATAGTTCTGTAGTGTAAAGTTCATTCTGACAGCCATATAGTTCTGTAGTGTAAAGTTAATCCTGACAGCCATATAGTTCTGTAGTGTAAAGTTAATCCTGACAGCCATATAGTTCTGTAGTGTAAAGTTAATCCTGACAGCCATATAGTTCTGTAGTGTAAAGTTAATCCTGACAGCCATATAGTTCTGTAGTGTAAAGTTCATTCTGACAGCCATATAGTTCTGTAGTGTAAAGTTAATCCTGACAGCCATATAGTTCTGTAGTGTAAAGTTAATCCTGACAGCCATATAGTTCTGTAGTGTAAAGTTCATCCTGACAGCCATATAGTTCTGTAGTGTAAAGTTAATCCTGACAGCCATATAGTTCTGTAGTGTAAAGTTCATCCTGACAGCCATATAGTTCTGTAGGGTAAAGTTCATTCTGACAATCATATAGTTTTGTAGTTTAAAGTTCATCCTGACAGCCATATAGTTCTGTAGTGTAAAGTTCATCCTGACAGCAATATAGTTCTGTAGTGTAAAGTTAATCCTGACAGCCATATAGTTCTGTAGTGTAAAGTTCATCCTGACAGCCATATAGTTCTGTAGTGTAAAGTTCATCCTGACAACCATATAGTTCTGTAGTGTAAAGTTCATCCTGACAGCCATATAGTTCTGTAGTGTAAAGTTCATCCTGACAGCCATATAGTTCTGTAGTGTAAAGTTCATCCTGACAGCCATATAGTTCTGTAGTGTAAAGTTCATCCTGACAGCCATATAGTTCTGTAGTGTAAAGTTCATCCTGACAGCCATATAGTTCTGTAGTGTAAAGTTCCTCCTGACAGCAATATAGTTCTGTAGTGTAAAGTTCATCCTGACAGCCATATAGTTCTGTAGTGTAAAGTTAATCCTGACAACCATATAGTTCTGTAGTGTAAAGTTCATCCTGACAGCCATATAGTTCTGGAGTGTAAAGTTCATCCTGACAGCCATATAGTTCTGTAGTGTAAAGTTAATCCTGACAGCCATATAGTTCTGTAGTGTAAAGTTCATCCTGACAACCATATAGTTCTGTAGTGTAAAGTTCATCCTGACAGCCATATAGTTCTGGAGTGTAAAGTTCATCCTGACAGCCATATAGTTCTGGAGTGTAAAGTTCATCCTGACAGCCATATAGTTCTGTAGTGTAAAGTTCATCCTGACAACCATATAGTTCTGGAGTGTAAAGTTAATCCTGACAGCCATATAGTTCTGGAGTGTAAAGTTAATCCTGACAGCCATATAGTTCTGTAGTGTAAAGTTCATCATGACAGCCATATAGTTCTGTAGTGTAAAGTTCATCCTGACAGCCATATAGTTCTGTAGTGTAAAGTTAATCCTGACAGCCATATAGTTCTGTAGTGTAAAGTTCATCCTGACAGTCATATAGTTCTGTAGTGTAAAGTTAATCCTGACAGCCATATAGTTCTGTAGTGTAAAGTTCATCCTGACAGTCATATAGTTCTGTAGTGTAAAGTTAATCCTGACAGCCATATAGTTCTGTAGTGTAAAGTTAATCCTGACAGCCATATAGTTCTGTAGTGTAAAGTTCCTCCTGACAGCAATATAGTTCTGTAGTGTAAAGTTCATCCTGACAGCCATATAGTTCTGTAGTGTAAAGTTAATCCTGACAACCATATAGTTCTGTAGTGTAAAGTTCATCCTGACAGCCATATAGTTCTGGAGTGTAAAGTTCATCCTGACAGCCATATAGTTCTGTAGTGTAAAGTTAATCCTGACAGCCATATAGTTCTGTAGTGTAAAGTTCATCCTGACAACCATATAGTTCTGTAGTGTAAAGTTAATCCTGACAGCCATATAGTTCTGGAGTGTAAAGTTCATCCTGACAGCCATATAGTTCTGTAGTGTAAAGTTCATCCTGACAGCCATATAGTTCTGTAGTGTAAAGTTCATCCTGACAACCATATAGTTCTGTAGTGTAAAGTTAATCCTGACAGCCATATAGTTCTGGAGTGTAAAGTTAATCCTGACAGCCATATAGTTCTGTAGTGTAAAGTTCATCATGACAGCCATATAGTTCTGTAGTGTAAAGTTCATCCTGACAGCCATATAGTTCTGTAGTGTAAAGTTAATCCTGACAGCCATATAGTTCTGTAGTGTAAAGTTCATCCTGACAGTCATATAGTTCTGTAGTGTAAAGTTAATCCTGACAGCCATATAGTTCTGTAGTGTAAAGTTCATCCTGACAGTCATATAGTTCTGTAGTGTAAAGTTAATCCTGACAGCCATATAGTTCTGTAGTGTAAAGTTAATCCTGACAGCCATATAGTTCTGTAGTGTAAAGTTCCTCCTGACAGCAATATAGTTCTGTAGTGTAAAGTTCATCCTGACAGCCATATAGTTCTGTAGTGTAAAGTTAATCCTGACAACCATATAGTTCTGTAGTGTAAAGTTCATCCTGACAGCCATATAGTTCTGGAGTGTAAAGTTCATCCTGACAGCCATATAGTTCTGTAGTGTAAAGTTAATCCTGACAGCCATATAGTTCTGTAGTGTAAAGTTCATCCTGACAACCATATAGTTCTGTAGTGTAAAGTTCATCCTGACAGCCATATAGTTCTGGAGTGTAAAGTTCATCCTGACAGCCATATAGTTCTGTAGTGTAAAGTTCATCCTGACAGCCATATAGTTCTGTAGTGTAAAGTTCATCCTGACAACCATATAGTTCTGGAGTGTAAAGTTAATCCTGACAGCCATATAGTTCTGGAGTGTAAAGTTAATCCTGACAGCCATATAGTTCTGTAGTGTAAAGTTCATCATGACAGCCATATAGTTCTGTAGTGTAAAGTTCATCCTGACAGCCATATAGTTCTGTAGTGTAAAGTTAATCCTGACAGCCATATAGTTCTGTAGTGTAAAGTTCATCCTGACAGTCATATAGTTCTGTAGTGTAAAGTTAATCCTGACAGCCATATAGTTCTGTAGTGTAAAGTTCATCCTGACAGTCATATAGTTCTGTAGTGTAAAGTTAATCCTGACAGCCATATAGTTCTGTAGTGTAAAGTTAATCCTGACAGCCATATAGTTCTGTAGTGTAAAGTTCATTCTGACAGCCATATAGTTCTGTAGTGTAAAGTTCATCCTGACAGTCATATAGTTCTGTAGTGTAAAGTTCATCCTGACAGCCATATAGTTCTGTAGTGTAAAGTTAATCCTGACAGCCATATAGTTCTGTAGTGTAAAGTTCATCCTGACAGCCATATAGTTCTGTAGTGTAAAGTTAATCCTGACAGCCATATAGTTCTGTAGTGTAAAGTTCATCCTGACAGCCATATAGTTCTGTAGTGTAAAGTTCATCCTGACAGCCATACCCACTCCATAGGGATGCTTTGTGCCTTTCTTTTTCCATCCAGAGTGTCTCATTCGCGGGCCAAGTTGTACAACGTTATTCGCATGCCACTAACCACGCAGTTGTGTATTGTGGATGGAATGTCCAGTTTCTCATGGAAGCAGTGCTTGTAATGGTCAAAAGTGGTCCTGTGCCCCCTCCCAGTGGTCACTACCTGTATTACAAACAAATAATCAAACTGACCCACACTGTGACAGTCAGAGGAGAATGGCTGTATTGTATTCTATACCTAATATAAACATGAATAGATGTATTCTATACCTAACATAAACATGAATAGATGTATTCTATACCTAACATAAACATGAATAGATGTATTCTATACCTAACATAAACATGAATAGATGTATTCTATACCTAACATAAACATGAATGGATGTATTGTATTCTATACCTAACATGAATGCAACATGTAAAGTGTTGGTCCCATGTTTCATGAGCAAAAATAAAAGATGCCAGAAATGTTGAATACACTCAAAAAAAGCTTATTTCTCAAATGTTGTGCACAAATTAGTTTACATCCCTGTAATAAAGCATTTCTCCTTTGCCAAGATAATCCATCAATCTGACAGGTGTGTCATATCAAGATGCTGATTAGACCGCACGATCATTACACAGGTGCACCTTGTGCTGGGGACAATAAAAGGCACACAACACAGTCACAGATGTCTCAAGTAATGAAAGAAAAGCAGTGAAAGAAAAAGCAGTTTGAATTTTGTAAAATTAATTTGGGAGAGGTGGAAAAAGTATTGTTATCGATCAATAATGACAAACCTGCTGGCATTGACATCTTAGATGGAAAGCTACTGAGGATGGTAGCTGACTCTATATCCACCCCAAAAATAGAAAAGAGTAGAGGCCCTAGAGAACTGCCGTTTTGTACAACAGCTGAAAATACAATATTTTTGGTTATGGAAAATCTATTTCAGAGCGGTTTAGATGGTACAATGATTCTCTACGCCACAGGAGGCTGCTGACGGGAGGACGGGCTTATAATAATGACTGGTGTGACGTGAATGGACCGGCATCAACCACATGGAAATCATGTGTGTGTGGTGTTGGATCCCATTCCATTTATTCCGTTCCAGCTGTTATTATGAGCCTGCCCTTCCCACCTGGCGTCTGTGCTCTACACTAGACTTGCTCGTTTTGCATAAACTGAAATGAAGCAAAACTATTAGAATTTTAGTGCACTTTTTAACACAGCTATGTGACAGAAAGCCTCCTCGAGCATCTGAGCCGGTATTGAATTCTGGTTCACAGAAAGCCTCCTCAAGCATCTGAGCCGGTATTGAATTCTGGTTCACAGAAAGCCTCCTCGAGCATCTGAGCCGGTATTGAATTCTGGTTCACAGAAAGCCTCCTCAAGCATCTGAGCCGGTATTGAATTTCTGGGAGGGCCGTGTTGAGTAGACACATTAAGAAGGGCAGGGGCTCAAAATCTAAAAAGGGAACACATGTCCAGTTTTTGCCATTTGATATGTAAAATCTCTGCAAGTGCCTAGGGTGTATTCACTAGGAAACAAAACAAATGCCTAACTGAATTTGTCCAGTAGATGTTTTTTGTTAGCTAAATGTTTTCCTTTGCTTTTGCTACGTTTGTGATGTGTGCACTAGTGAAAACACCCATGGATTTGCATGTTCAACAATGCCCTCTCAAAGCAAGGTTGTATAATGTTAACAGCAGAGGGAGCACGCCCCTATCCACATTGATGGGACAGCAGTGGAGCAGATTGGCGTACACATCACTGACGATCTGAAATGGTCCACCCACACCAGACAGTGTGGTGAAGAAGGCGCAACAGCGCCTCTTCAAACTCAGGAGGCTGAAGAAATGTTGCTTGTCACCTAAAACCCTCACAAACATTTACAGATGCACAATTGAGAGCATCCTGTCGCGCTTTACCACCGCCTGGTACGGCAACTGCACCGCCCGCAACCGCAGGGCTCTCCAGAGGTGGTGCGGTCTGCCGAACACATCACCGGTGGCAAACTACCTTCCTTCCAGGACACCTACAGCACACAATGTCACAGGAAGACCAAAAAGATCATTGATATCATAATTTGTATGTTTTAACCTCTAATTCCTCCCAATCCCGGATCCGGGAGCACCCCCATCAGTAAAAAAGCTGACTAGCATAGCCTAGCATAGCGTCACAAGTAAATACTAGCATCTAAATATCATTAAATCACAAGTCCAAGACACCAGATGAAAGATACACATCTTGTGAATCCAGCCATCATTTCTGATTTTTAAAATGTTTTACAGGGAAGACACAATATGTAAATCTATTAGCTAACCACGTTAGCAAAAGACACCACTTTTTTTACTCCACCATTTTTTTCCTGCATAGGTAGCTATCACAAATTCGACCAAATAAAGATATAAATAGCCACTAACCAAGAAACAACTTCATCAGATGACAGTCTGATAACATATTTATTGTATAGCATATGTTTTGTTAGAAAAATGTGCATATTTCAGGTATAAATCATAGTTTACCAATGCAGCCACCAACACAACTCTCACCAAAGCGACTAGAATAACTACAGAGAGCAACGTGAATTACCTAAATACTCATCATAAAACATTTCTGAAAAATACACAGCGTACAGCAAATGAAAGACAAAGATCTTGTGAATCCAGCCAATATTTCAGATTTTTTAAGTGTTTTACAGCGAAAACACAATATAGCATTATATTAGCTTACCACAATAGCAAACCACACAACAGCATTGATTCAAGCCAAAAATAGCGATAACGTATAACCCAGCAAAAGATATTAATTTTTTCACTGACCTGCTCAGAATTCTTCAGATGACAGTCCTATAACATCATATTACACAATACATATAGAGTTTGTTCGAAAATGTGCATATTTAGCGGCACAAATCGTGGTTATACAATGAGAAAAGTAGCCAAGCTGCAAAGAAAATGTCAGGAGAAATCTTGGGAGAGGCACCTATTCTAATCGATAACTAATCATAAACTTGACTAAAAAATACAGGTTGGACAGCAAATGAAAGATACATTAGTTCTTAATGCAATCGCTGTGTCACATTTTTAAAATTAACGTTACTACGACATACAGCGTGCGTTAAAGCGAGACCGCACGGAAATTAATGGCGGATGTACATTTTTCAACAGAACAACGAATTAACAGCATAAATAGTTCTTACTTTTTGATGTGCTTCCATCAGAATCTTGGGAAAGTTGTCCTTTGTCCAAAAGAATCGTTGCTCGGTTGTAGAATGTAGTCTTCAACGTTGCAATTAGCAGTAAACATTAGCCATGTGGGCCAGACATCACCAACTCCCTAGAACGCAACACTAATAAATATCCGAAAATCGCAATATACTGACATAAACTGATGTAACTCGGTTTAAAATAACAACATTATGATGTCTTTAACAGCTATATCGAATAAAAACAGAGCCGGATATATCTAAGAGCTATAACCGGAGCTTTCTACTACGACATGCCAAGGTCCTTCCTGCGTCAGAGCGAAGTGAACAAAGACAGGACCCTTCGTTCCCAAGCTATTTATAACCTCTCAGATCTGCCTAGAGACTCCATTTCAAATCTCACTATTCGCTGACATCCAGGGGAAGGCGTATGCAGTGCATCTCAACCAATAGAAGACAGGCAAATTAATAAACTGACCTGGGAACTGCTTGCATAATTCTGCATTCTCACATCCTCATAGGAAAAATGCTCTAACTCGAGTTCTGTTTTACTCACAGATATAATTCAAACGGTTTTAGAAACTAGAGAGTGTTTTCTATCCAATAGTAATAATAATATGCATATTGTACGAGCAAGAATTGAGTACGAGGCAGTTTAATTTGGGAACGAAATTATTACAAAGTGCAAACAGCACCCCCTATTGAGAAGAAGTTTTAAGATAATGGCTAAAGTGTTCCACTCTGAAATTGTATAACAGTGTGAAATGTTTGAGAATCATAAGAAGATAATCTGAGGATGTGTGTAGATCTGTTGGAATTTTAATATTAGGGTATTATAGTCTTTAGTAGGGGTGTAAGCAGAGTGAAGTAAAGATAATAGAAAACCATTAGAGGTTTTCAAACCAAGGGACCCCAACGTGGGAGGGGAAGTGAAAGCCTTGAAGAATGTGACAAGATTGATGGTTCTTTCTCTATAATGTGGTCAGTGGAAAAATACTGTCTGTTTGAGCAGGGAGTAGCCTAAAGATAGGAATGTGTGTGTGTTATAAAAGGACTGGGTCCTCATTAATTAATAAAGGACGAACCTTTTGCAAATTCTGAGACTTTGCCCAATTATTATTGAACCCAGGGTCTTACAAACCTCGGGAAATTGGTCAAAGATTAAATGATTGTTTAATTATCATTATTGGGATTGAAAATTCTCGTGACAATCATCAAGGACAACAACCACCTGAGCCACTGCCTGTTCACCCCGCTATCATCCAGAAGGCGAGGTCAGTACAGGTGCATCAAAGCAGGGACCGAGAGACTGAAAAACAGCTTCTATCTCAAGGCCATCAGACTGTTAAACAGCCACCACTAACACAGAGAGGCTGCTGTCTACATACAGACTTGAAATCATTGGCCACTTTAATAAATGGATCACTAGTCACTTTAATAATGTTTACATATCTTGCATTACTCATCTCATATGTATATACTGTATTTTATACCATCTATTGCATCTTGCCTATGCAGTTCGGCCATCGCTCATCCATATATTTATATGTATATATTCTTATTCCATTCCTTTACTTAGATGTGTGTATTAGGTAGTTGTTGTGGAATTAGTTAGATATTACTGCACTGTCGGAACTAGAAGCACAAGCATTTTGGTACACTCGGAATAACATCTGCTCACTATGTGCATGTGACCAATAACATTTTATTTGAATGGGCAACCTGCCTTAACAGTTCATGTACCCTGCCTTAACAGTCCATGTACCCTGCCTTAACAGTTCATGTACCCTGCCTTAACAGTCCATGTACCCTGCCTTAACAGTTCATGTACCCTGCCTTAACAGTCCATGTACCCTGCCTTAACAGTCCATGTACCCTGCCATAACAGTCCATGTACCCTTCCTTAACAGTCCATGTACCCTGCCTTAACAGTTCATATACCCTGCCTTAACAGTTCATGTACCCTGCCTTAACAGTCCATGTACCCTGCCTTAACAGTCCATGTACCCTGCCTTAACAGCCCATGTACCCTGCCTTAACAGTCCATGTACCCTGCCTTAAGTGCATGTACCCTGCCTTAACAGTCCATGTACCCTGCCTTAACAGTTCATGTACCCTGCCTTAACAGTCCATGTACCCTGCCTTAACAGTCCATGTAGCCTGCATTAACAGTTCATGTACCCTGCATTAACAGTTCATGTACCCTGCCTTAACAGTTCATGTACCCTGCCTTAACAGTCCATGTACCCTGCCTTAACAGTTCATGTACCCTGCCTTAACAGTCCATGTACCCTGCCTTAACAGTCCATGTACCCTGCCTTAACAGTCCATGTACCCTGCCTTAACAGTCCATGTACCCTGCCTTAACAGTCCATGTACCCTGCCTTAACAGTCCATGTACCCTGCCTTAACAGTTCATGTACCCTGCCTTAACAGTTCATGTACCCTGCCTTAACAGTCCATGTACCCTGCCTTAACAGTTCATATACCCTGCCTTAACAGTCCATGTACCTTTCCTTAACAGTCCATGTACCCTGCCATAACAGTCCATGTACCCTGCCATAACAGTCCATGTACCCTGCCTTAACAGTTCATGTACCCTGCCTTAACAGTTCATGTACCCTGCCTTAACAGTTAATGTACCCTGCCTTAACAGTCCATGTACCCTGCCTTAACAGTTCATGTACCCTGCCTTAACAGTTCATGTACCCTGCCTTAACAGTCCATGTACCCTGCCTTAACAGTCCATGTACCCTGCCTTAACAGTCCATGTACCCTGCCTTAACAGTCCATGTACCCTGCCTTAACAGTTCATGTACCCTGCCTTAACAGTTCATGTACCCTGCCTTAACAGTCCATGTACCCTGCCTTAACAGTTCATGTACCCTGCCTTAACAGTCCATGTACCCTGCCTTAACAGTTCATGTACCCTGCCTTAACAGTCCATGTACCCTGCCTTAACAGTTCATGTACCCTGCCTTAACAGTCCATGTACCTTTCCTTAACAGTCCATGTACCCTGCCTTAACAGTCCATATACCCTGCCTTAACAGTCCATGTACCCTGCCTTAACAGTCCATATACCCTGCCTTAACAGTCCATGTACCCTGCCTTAACAGTTCATGTCATTTGATACTTTTTTCCCCCAGGTATTCAAAGTGTGTTGTGCATCTTCCCCAACAAACATGTGAGGGGATTATATAGGTGCGGCTGTCACGCCCTGACCATAGTTTGCTTTGTATGTTTCTATGTTTTGTTTGGTCAGGGTGTGATGTGGGTGGGCATTCTATGTTGTATGTCTAGGTTGTCTGTTTCTATGCGTTTGGCCTAGTATGGTTCTCAATCAGAGGCAGGTGTCAGTCGTTGTCTCTGATTGGGAGCCATATTTAGGTAGCCTGTTTTCCTTTGTGTTTTGTGGGTGGTTGTTTTCCTGTGTCTGTGTTTTCACCATACGGGACTGTTTCGTTTTCGTATCATTCACGTTGTTATTTTTGTATTCTTTGTGATCAGTGATTAAATTGAATATGGACACCTACCACGCTGCGCATTGGTCCTCCTCTTCTCGTTCTAACGACGAGCGTTACAGAGGCATGACAAGGATTTAACAGATTGTGGAAAAATGCACAGTACCAGTCAAAAGTTTGGACACACCTATTCATTCAAGGGTATTTGTTTGATTATTCTTTATGTCTTCTTTATGCACCTTGTTTCAAATGGTATAATAGGGGAAACTTGACTTTTGACCTCTTGACCAAATTTTAAATATATATGAATGTGTGATATATTACAAATTAAGGCTATAGCGGTTAAAATTAAAATGATTTATAAGGGAGGGTTTGTAAATTGTGAATTATTAGTATAGATATTTTATAAATCTGTAACACATCTGATAACAATATGTAATAAAGTTATAACACATTGGTTAAAATTTTGTTTTTGTTTTAATATGATTACCGTTCTTATACATCTCAATTGATGATCCATCCTACGGCAATTATTTCTTAAAGATATATATATATATTCTCTGAAAACAAAGACCCACACGATGGAAATACAGACTGTTTTATTGAATGTATTTACAGCTGACTACAGAGGAGAACAATGTTAAACAAGGTGTTGTGTAGTTTACATCACATCTCATTTACATTTGACAGCTCTGCTCCTCACTATTTCAACACACAGAAACACCATACAGATCCAAATTAACTTTTTATGGCTGCAGGGGCAGTATTGAGTAGCTCTGATTAAGGGTGCCCATTTCAAACGGCCTCGTACTCAATTCTTGCTCGTACAATATGCATATTATTGTTATTATTGGATAGAAAACACTCTCTAGTTTCTATAGCCGTTTGAATTATGTCTCTGAGTGGAACAGAACTCATTCTACAGCACTTTTCCTGATATGGAGTGAAATTTCAGAAATCTTGGACTCTGGTCCCAGGTCAGTTTTAAAGTCCCTGTAAATGCTATGAGGATACAAACACTGCCCACGCCTTCCTCTAGATGTCAGTAAGAGGTGACAATTTGAATGGAGTCGATTGCGCAATCAGGGCCTGTATAAAAGGCCAAAGACCGGATGTACCGTTCTTTTGCTCCCTGCGCCTGACGCACGATGGACGTCGGACCTGCTCTCTTTCCAAGCTGTTGTTTAGCCAGTAATATATCGCCGGTCATGTTTTTACTCGTTATAGGTGTTAAAAACATCATAAGGTAGTTAATTTAAACCGTTTTATAGCAATTTATATCCGTTTAGTGCGATTTTGAGGCATTGCTTTGTGATGCACTTTGAAGCGCCGGGCACGTTTCGGGGTCCCGGTCGAACGTTAGTGGGCATTTCGACGGACAAGAGGACATCTTTCGACCAAAAGAAGATTAGACCCAAGAAAGGATACATTGCCCAAGATTCTGATGGAAGATCACCTCATAGTAAGAAATATTTAAGATGATAAATCGTTGTTCTGTCGAAAAATGTTAAACGCATATTCCGCCATTTTTTTTGGTATAGCTTCGCTTGGCGAACCCTGTATTGCACAGTAAGGATAATTTTAGAAATGTAAATCAGCGATTGCATTAAGAACTAATTTGTCTTTCGATTCCTGTCAACCCTGTATTTTTTAGTCAAGTATATGATTAGCTTTCGATTAAACTAGATCACTCTGAAAGATGGCGTTCGACATTTTGAGGCTTGATTTGCTACTATTTTCATTGTATAACCACGGTTTTTTATGGCTAAATATGCACATTTTCGAACAAACAATATATGTATGTTGTAATATGATGTTACAGGAGTGTCATCGGAAGAATTCTGAAAAGGTTAGTGAAAAAATTAATACATTTTGGCGATGATTACGTTATCGCTCTCTTTGGCTTGAATCAATGCTCGGGTAACGTTTGCACATGTGGTATGCTAATATAACGATTTATTGTGTTTTCGCTGTAAAACACTTAGAACATCTGAAATACTGTCTGAATTCACAAGATCTGTGTCTTTCCATTGCTGTGAGCTGTGTATTTTTAAGAAATGTTTTATGATTAGTAATTAGGTAATACACGTTGCTCTCTGTATTTATTCTAGTCGAGTTGTGATGGTGGGTGCAATTGTAAACTATGATTTCTACCTGAAATATGCACATTTTTCTAACAAAACCTATCCTATACAATAAATATGTTATCAGACTGTCATCTGATGAGGTTTTTTCTTGGTTAGTGGCTATCAATATCTTTATTTGGCCGAATTGGTGATAGCACCTGATGGAGTAAGAAACTGATGGAGTTAGAAAAGTGGTGTCTTTTGCTAACGTGGTTAGCTAATAGATTTACATATTTTGTCTTCCCTGTAAAACATTTAAAAAATCTGAAATGGTGGCTTTATTCACAAGATCTGTATCTTTCATTTGGTGTCTTGGACTTGTTAATGTGTGAAAGTTAAATATTTAAAAAAAATATTTTTTTGAATTTCGCGCCCTGCACTTTGAGCTGGATGTTGTCATAGGTGTACCGATATCGGGCTTGCAGCCATAAGAGGTTTTAAAGTCATCCAACTTGATCCTCTGTCCTTTCTGTTATACAGATCCAATTTAAAGGTTGAGTTCCCTCCTTCTTAAAAGGGTTTTGTCTATTTAAAGCTAAAAGCTTAAAAGTAATGTTGAATTCTTGTTAGATTTATTTATTGATCAACCTCTTTACTTTAAAGGTGCACGATTGTAGCCTGGTCCCTGATCTGTTTGTGCTGTCTTGGCAACTCCTACATGGTCATTAGAGTTGCCAAGACAGCACAAACAGAAATGAGACCAGGCTAACTGAGACTGTGCAAGTGACTCACATTGTACATACTTTTGCATGGCATCTCTGTCTTAGCATGAGTTCCAAAGCCTATAACTGCAGATTCAGAACAAGATGACAAGATAATGACAAGATAACCTACTATACAGTTTGCCTGTCCATGTCTCTCATTCCATTCAACAGAGTTCCTTCCTATAGTATCTCTTTCATTCCCTTCTTGCCTCCCCTCAGTCTCTCTCTATCTCTGTCTCTCTGTCTTCATCCCTCCCCCACTTCACTCACAGTAACAGTGCACCAGTAAAAAAAACAGGTAATACTTTAAACTGCTTCCGCTGGTGTTGATGAGTGTAAAGCACCTGGCCACATCACCTAAATGGCTTATGGGTTCTTCTAGTAGCCTGAGATGTTACTGCTGTCTTGTTAGTCTCTCTAGACAGACGGGTTGCCTTCATAGTTCCATAACACTTCACACAATACATTCAGACCAGTGGGATGAATAGGCCTCTTGAAAAGACCTGTGTTAGATTGGAATCCAGGGGTAGGAGAGTAGCGGGTAGTTAGATTGGGATCCAGGGGTAGGAGAGTAGCGGGTAGTTAGATTGGGATCCAGGGGTAGGAGAGTAGCAGGTAGTTAGATTGGGATCCAGGGGTAGGAAGAGTAGCAGGTAGTTAGATTGGGATCCAGGGGTAGGAGAGTAGCGGGTAGTTAGATTGGGATCCAGGGGTAGGAGAGTAGCGGGTAGTTAGATTGGGATCCAGGGGTAGGAAGAGTAGCAGGTAGTTAGATTGGGATCCAGGGGTAGGAGAGTAGCGGGTAGTTAGATTGGGATCCAGGGGTAGGAGAGTAGCGGGTAGTTAGATTGGGATCCAGGGGTAGGAGTAGCAGGTAGTTAGATTGGGATCCAGTGGAGGAACAGGGGTAGGATCCAGGGGTAGGAGAGTAGCGGGTAGTTAGATTGGGATCCAGGGGTAGGAGTAGCAGGTAGTTAGATTGGAATCCAGTGGAGGAACAGGGGTAGGAAGAGTAGCGGGTAGCTGAGACTTCCTCCCAGATTGGATGTGTTTGCTGTTACGTTGCAGTCATTAAAGAAACAGCAATGAACTCTGACCCCTGGCGACCTGTAACCCTGACTGTTGGCCTGGCTACAGAAAGACTTGTAGGAGCAGGACTTCATCACTCCGCCTGAGAGAGAGGGAGAGAGGGAGGGAGAGGGAGAGAGGGAGAGAGGGAGGGAGCAGGGGGAGAGGAGCAGGGGGAGAGGAGCAGAGGGAGAGGAGCAGGGGGAGAGGAGCAGGGGGAGAGGAGCAGAGGGAGAGGAGCAGAGGGAGAGGAACAGAGGGAGAGGAGCAGAGGGAGAGAGGAGCAGAGGGAGAGAGGAGCAGAGGGAGAGGAGCAGGGGGAGAGGAGCAGGGGGAGAGGAGCAGGGGGAGAGGAGCAGAGGGAGAGGAGCAGAGGGAGAGAGGAGCAGAGGGAGAGAGGAGCAGAGGGAGAGGAACAGGGGGAGAGGAGCAGGGGGAGAGGAGCAGGGGGAGAGGAGCAGGGGGAGAGTAGCAGAGGGAGAGAGGAGCAGAGGGAGAGGAGCAGGGGGAGAGGAGCAGGGGGAGAGGAGCAGGGGGAGAGGAGCAGGGGGAGAGGAGCAGAGGGAGAGGAGCAGGGGGAGAGGAGCAGGGGGAGAGGAGCAGAGGGAGAGGAGCAGGGGGAGAGAGGAGCAGAGGGAGAGAGGAGCAGAGGGAGGGAGCAGGGGGAGAGGAGCAGGGGGAGAGGAGCAGGGGGAGAGGAGCAGGGGGAGAGGAGCAGAGGGAGAGAGGAGCAGGGGGAGAGTAGCAGGGGGAGAGTAGCAGGGGGAGAGGAGCAGGGGGAGAGGAACAGGGGGAGAGGAGCAGGGGGAGAGGAGCAGGGGGAGAGGAGCAGAGGGAGAGGAGCAGGGGGAGAGGAGGAGGGGGAGAGGAACAGGGAGAGAGGAGCAGGGGGAGAGGAGCAGGGGGAGAGGAGCAGAGGGAGAGGAGCAGGGGGAGAGGAGCAGGGGGAGAGGAGCAGGGGGAGAGGAGCAGGGGGAGAGGAGCAGAGGGAGAGGAGCAGAGGGAGAGGAGCAGGGGGAGAGGAACAGGGAGAGGAACAGGGAGAGAGGAGCAGAGGGAGAGGAACAGGTTGAGAGGAACAGGTTGAGAGGAGCAGGGGGAGAGGAGCAGGGGGAGAGGAGCAGGGGGAGAGGAGCAGAGGGAGAGAGGAGCAGAGGGAGAGGAACAGGTTGAGAGGAACAGGTTGAGAGGAGCAGGGGGAGAGGAGCAGGGGGAGAGGAGCAGAGGGAGAGGAGCAGAGGGAGAGAGGAGCAGAGGGAGAGAGGAGCAGAGGGAGAGGAACAGGGGGAGAGGAACAGGGGGAGAGGAACAGGGGGAGAGGAGCAGAGGGAGAGGAGCAGAGGGAGAGGAACAGGGGGAGAGGAGCAGGGGGAGAGGAACAGGGGGAGAGGAGCAGAGGGAGAGGAACAGGGGGAGAGGAGCAGAGGGAGAGAGGAGCAGAGGGAGAGGAACAGGGGGAGAGTAGCAGGGGGAGAGGAACAGGGGGAGAGTAGCAGGGGGAGAGGAACAGGGGGAGAGGAGCAGAGGGAGAGGAACAGGGGGAGAGTAGCAGAGGGAGAGGAGCAGGGGGAGAGGAGCAGGGGGAGAGGAACAGGGGGAGAGGAGCAGGGGGAGAGGAACAGGGGGAGAGGAGCAGAGGGAGAGGAACAGGGGGAGAGTAGCAGAGGGAGAGGAGCAGGGGGAGAGGAGCAGGGGGAGAGGAGCAGAGAGGGAGGAGCAGAGGGAGAGAGGAGCAGGGGGAGAGTAGCAGAGGGAGAGAGGGAGCAGAGGGAGAGGGAGAGGGGAGCAGAGTGAGAGGAGCAGGGGAGAGAGGCAGGGGAGAGGGAGAGAGAGAGAAACATATATAAATACCTTTGCTAAAACACAGGGTAACATTTCATGTAAGGCCTGCAGGTATATTGCATTACATGATACTGATTTAATGCATTGTAAGGCTTGTCATGACCTTGTATGACCACTTTATAATGTTTTATTATCAACATTTAACAACGACAGCAAGAACGAACAGATGATGAAGCTAATTAAGACCCTTGTCTGATAGTAAGTCTCTCTGTTATCTATGATGAACCTAATTAAGACCCTTGTCTGATAGTAAGTCTCTCTGTTATCTATAATGAACCTAATTAAGACCCTTGTCTGAAGTCTCTGTTTATCTCTTATGAACTATTTTCCTGTCCCATGGGAAGCCCCCCAACTCCCTGCTGTGTCTGGCCTAGTGGTCCAGACAGAACAGCTTGTCAAGTACGCACACACGCACGGAGGTAAGCAAGCACGTACATGTACACACACACTCACTGTAACTCACTTCCTTGTCCTCGGACCACAGCACAAGCGTCAGAGTGGCTTGGACAGGTTGTGGAGCCCTGTTGATTGCAGTCGTCATCATCAGAGCCCATGCAGGTATAGCATCGTAGGGCTTCACCTGGAGAAAGAGAGGAAAGACTGTCAGCAATAATACAGGAAGAGAGGGAGGGCATTAAACAGCGGGATGCAGGTCTAAAGAGAGAGGGAGACAGAGAGAAGGAGACAAGAAGGGAGAGAAAGGAAGAGAGAGAGGGAGACATGAAGGGAGAGAAAGGAAGAGAGAGAGGGAGACAAGAAGGGAGAGAGGAAGAGAGAGAGGGAGACATGAAGGGAGAGAAAGGAAGAGAGAGAGGGAGACATGAAGGGAGAGAGGAAGGGAGAGAGGGAGACATGAAGGGAGAGAGGAAGAGAGAGAGGGAGACATGAAGGGAGAGAAAGGAAGAGAGAGAGGGAGACATGAAGGGAGAAAGGAAGAGAGAGAGGGAGACATGAAGGGAGAGAGGAAGGGAGACAGGAAGAGAGAGAGGGAGACAGGAAGGGAGACAGGAAGAGAGAGAGGGAGACAGAGAGAAGGAGACATGAAGGGAGAGAAAGGAAGAGAGAGAGGGAGACATGAAGGGAGAAAGGAAGAGAGAGAGGGAGACATGAAGGGAGAGAGGAAGGGAGACAGGAAGAGAGAGAGGGAGACAGGAAGGGAGACAGGAAGAGAGAGAGGGAGACAGAGAGAAGGAGACATGAAGGGAGAGAAAGGAAGAGAGAGAGGGAGACAGAGAGAAGGAGACATGAAGGGAGAGAAAGGAAGAGAGAGAGGGAGGGAGACAGGTAGAGAGAGAGGGAGGGAGACAGGTAGAGAGAGAGGGAGGGAGACAGGTAGAGAGAGAGGGAGGCAGAGAGGTAGAGAGAGAGAGAGAGGGAGACGGGTAGAAAGAGAGAGAGGGAGACGGGTAGCGAGAGAGAGGGAGGGAGACGGGTAGCGAGAGAGAGGGAGGGAGACAGGAAGGGAGACAGGAAGAGAGAGAGGGAGGGAGACAGGTAGAGAGAGAGGGAGGGAGGGAGACAGGTAGAGAGAGAGGGAGGCAGAGAGGTAGAGAGAGAGAGAGAGAGGGAGACGGGTAGAAAGAGAGAGAGGGAGACGGGTAGCGAGAGAGAGGGAGGGAGACGGGTAGCGAGAGAGAGGGAGGGAGACGGGTAGCGAGAGAGAGGGAGGGAGACGGGTAGCGAGAGAGAGGGAGGGAGACGGGTAGCGAGAGAGAGGGAGGGAGACGGGTAGCGAGAGAGAGGGAGGGAGACGGGTAGAGAGAGAGGGAGGGAGACGGGTAGCGAGAGAGAGGGAGGGAGACGGGTAGCGAGAGAGAGGGAGGGAGACGGGTAGAGAGAGAGGGAGGGAGACGGGTAGAGAGAGAGGGAGGGAGACGGGTAGCGAGAGAGAGGGAGGGAGACGGGTAGCGAGAGAGAGAGAGGGAGACGGGTAGCGAGAGAGAGGGAGGGAGACGGGTAGCGAGAGAGAGGGAGGGAGACGGGTAGCGAGAGAGAGGGAGGGAGACGGGTAGCGAGAGAGAGGGAGGGAGACGGGTAGAGAGAGAGGGAGGGAGACGGGTAGCGAGAGAGAGGGAGGGAGACGGGTAGCGAGAGAGAGGGAGGGAGACGGGTAGAGAGAGAGGGAGGGAGACGGGTAGAGAGAGAGGGAGGGAGACGGGTAGAGAGAGAGGGAGGGAGACGGGTAGCGAGAGAGAGGGAGGGAGACGGGTAGAGAGAGAGGGAGGGAGACGGGTAGAGAGAGAGGGAGGGAGACGGGTAGAGAGAGAGGGAGGGAGACGGGTAGAGAGAGAGGGAGGGAGACGGGTAGCGAGAGAGAGGGAGGGAGACGGGTAGAGAGAGAGGGAGGGAGACGGGTAGAGAGAGAGGGAGGGAGACGGGTAGAGAGAGAGGGAGGGAGACGGGTAGAGAGAGAGGGAGGGAGACGGGTAGAGAGAGAGGGAGGGAGACGGGTAGCGAGAGAGAGGGAGGGAGACGGGTAGCGAGAGAGAGGGAGGGAGACGGGTAGAGAGAGAGGGAGGGAGACGGGTAGCGAGAGAGAGGGAGGGAGACGGGTAGAGAGAGAGGGAGGGAGACGGGTAGCGAGAGAGTTACTGTGAGTTATGATACCAAGCACAGAGAACACTTGTGACACGTGGAGTATTTAAAGGTCACCTTTCCCTCCATGTGTAATAACGACATCACGTCATCCCAGCAGACAACCATTTCTTTCCAAAACATCGCTTTCCAAACCGTATTCAACCTGACCATGACGTCACAAAGACGTCAGAATGACTTCATTGCAACCAGTTGGGACGCCAGTCTTCATACGAAGCACAGAGGTAGACGGCAGAGTCTCTCATCTAAAAGCAACAGCACAGTGGTGGTTTTCAAACCTCAGACACGTTACACGTTATGTTGTTTTATACCTGAATTAACTCATTCACCTATTTAAAGGTCTTCATGACTAGTTGAATCAGCTGTGGAAAACAGCCTTTCAAATCAATCCGTCTACAAATCAAATCAAACTATTATTAGTCACATGCGCCGAGGACAACAAGTGTAGACTTTACCGTGAGATGCTTACTTACAAGCCCTTAACCAACAGTGCAGTTCAATAAAGAGTTAAGAAAATATTTACAGAAAAAACTAAAGTAAAAAATAATAAAAAGTAACACAATAAAATAACAATAACGAGGATATATACAGGGGGTACTGGTACAGAGTCAATGTGGAGGCTATATACAGGGGGTACCGGTACAGAGTCAATGTGGAGGCTATATACAGGGGGTACCGGTACAGAGTCAATGTGGAGGCTATATACAGGGGGTACCGGTACAGAGTCAATGTGGAGGCTATATACAGGGGGTACCGGTACAGAGTCAATGTGGAGGCTATATACAGGGGGTACCGTTACAGAGTCAATGTGGAGGCTATATACAGGGGGTACCGGTACTGAGTCAATGTGGAGGCTATATACAGGGGGTACTGGTACAGAGTCAATGTGGAGGCTATATACAGGGGGTACCGGTACTGAGTCAATGTGGAGGCTATATACAGGGGGTACCGGTACAGAGTCAATGTGGAGGCTATATACAGGGGGTACCGGTACAGAGTCAATGTGGAGGCTATATACAGGGGGTACCGGTACAGAGTCAATGTGGAGGCTATATACAGGGGGTACCGGTACAGAGTCAATGTGGAGGCTATATACAGGGGGTACCGGTACAGAGTCAATGTGGAGGCTATATACAGGGGGTACCGGTACAGAGTCAATGTGGAGGCTATATACAGGGGGTACCGGTACAGAGTCAATGTGGAGGCTATATACAGGGGGTACTGGTACAGAGTCAATGTGGAGGCTATATACAGGGGGTACCAGTACAGAGTCAATGTGGAGGCTATATACAGGGGGTACCGGTACAGAGTCAATGTGGAGGCTATATACAGGGGGTACTGGTACAGAGTCAATGGAAGGCTATATACAGGTGGTACCGGTACAGAGTCAGTGTGGAGGCTATATACAGGGGGTACCTGTACAGAGTCAATGTGGAGGCTATATACAGGGGGTACCGGTACAGAGTCAATGTGGGGGCTATATACAGGGGGTACCGGTACAGAGTCAATGTGGAGGCTATATACAGGGTGTTACGGTACAGAGTCAATGTGGAGGCTATATACAGGGGGTACCGTTACAGAGTCAATGTGGAGGCTATATACAGGGGGTACCGTTACAGAGTCAATGTGGAGGCTATATACAGGGGGTACCGGTACAGAGTCAATGTGGAGGCTATATACAGGGGGTACCGGTACAGAGTCAATGTGGAGGCTATATACAGGGGGTACTACGGTACAGAGTCAATGTGGAGGCTATATACAGGGGGTACCGGTACACAGTCAATGTGGAGGCTATATACAGGGGGTACCGGTACAGAGTCAATGTGGAGGATATATACAGGGGGGTACCGGTACAGAGTCAATGTGGAGGCTATATACAGGGGGGTACCGGTACAGAGTCAATGTGAAGACTATATACAGGGGGTACCGGTACAGAGTCAATGTGGAGGCTATATACAGGGGGGGTACCGGTACAGAGTCAATGTGGAGGCTATATACAGGGGGGTACCGGTACAGAGTCAATGTGGAGGCTATATACAGGGGGTACCGGTACAGAGTCAATGTGGAGGCTATATACAGGGGGTACCGGTACAGAGTCAATGTGGAGGCTATATACAGGGGGTACCGTTACAGAGTCAATGTGGAGGCTATATACAGGTGGTACCGGTACAGAGTCAATGTGGAGGCTATATACAGGGGGGTACCGGTACAGAGTCAATGTGGAGGCTATATACAGGGGGGTACCGGTACAGAGTCAATGTGGAGGCTATATACAGGGGGTACCGTTACAGAGTCAATGTGGAGGCTATATACAGGTGGTACCGGTACAGAGTCAATGTGGGGGCTATATACAGGGGGTACCAGTACAGAGTTAATGTGGAGGCTATATACAGGTGGTACCGGTACAGAGTCAATGTGGAGACTATATACAGGGGGTACCGGTACAGAGTCAATATGGAGGCTATATACAGGGGGTACCGGTACAGAGTCAATGTGGAGGCTATTTACAGGGGGGTACCGGTACAGAGTCAATGTGGAGGCTATATACAGGGGGGTACCGGTACAGAGTCAATGTGGAGGCTATTTACAGGGGGTACCGGTACAGAGTCAATGTGGAGGCTATATACAGGGGGGTACCGGTACAGCGTCAATGTGGAGGCTATATACAGGGGGTACCGGTACAGAGTCAATGTGGAGGCTATATACAGGGGGGTACCGGTACAGCGTCAATGTGGAGGCTATATACAGGGGGTACCGGTACAGAGTCAATGTGGAGGCTATATACAGGGGGTACCGGAACAGAGTCCATGTGGAGGCTATATACAGGGGGTACTGGTACAGAGTCAATGTGGAGGCTATATACAGGGGGTACCGGAACAGAGTCCATGTGGAGGCTATATACAGGAGGTACCGGTACAGCGTCAATGTGGAGGCTATATACAGGGGGTACCGGTACAGAGTCAATGTGGAGGCTATATACAGGGGGGTACCGGTACAGCGTCAATGTGGAGGCTATATACAGGGGGTACCGGTACAGAGTCAATGTGGAGGCTATATACAGGGGGTACCGGAACAGAGTCCATGTGGAGGCTATATACAGGGGGTACCGGAACAGAGTCCATGTGGAGGCTATATACAGGGGGTACCGGTACAGAGTCAATGTGGAGGCTATATACAGGGGGTACCGGTACAGAGTCAATGTGGAGGCTATATACAGGGGGGTACCGGTACAGAGTCAATGTGGAGGCTATATAAAGGGGGTACCGGTTAGTTGAGGTAATTTGTACATGGAGTTGGGGATGAAGTGACTATGCATAAATAATAAACAGCGAGTAGCAGCAGTGGGGGTTCAATGTAAATAGTTCGGTGGCCATTTGATTAATTGTTCAGCAGTTTTATGGTTTGGGGGTAGAAGCTGTTCAGGAGCCTTTTGGTCCTAGACTCCGGTACCACCATGCTGACATGACATGTTGACCCCCCGTCTTCACCACAGATGAGCCCAATCATCCCTGTTACACGACCACACACACACACACACACACACACATGGACACACACACACACACACACACTTTTATGGTCAGCCCATAGGCCTATTAAGAGATTAGCCGGTGTGATTGAACGCTAGTTAGAGGATAACCGATGGTAAAACCACCAAGATGGTTTTTGAATATATAAGACCATGTAATGCTTCTTGCTTTGTAGACATGACTGCCATCAAATATGCCACATAACAAATAGTACAGTATTCGTCTTGTTTATGGTAAACTACATACTTTCAGAGGCCAAAACTATACAAAGACATTTAATCCCACTTCGTCCACTAAAGAGTATGAAGAAGATTCTTTAAAAGGTGTCATTTAAAAAAGGACACCAGCGGAATAAGTCAAGCTGAAGAGAGAGAGAGAGAGAGAGAGAGAGAGAGGGCCAGGAGAGAGAGAGAGGGCCAGGAGAGAGAGAGAGAGAGAGGGGGGGGGCCAGGAGAGAGAGAGAGAGAGAGAGAGAGAGAGAGAGAGAGAGAGAGAGCCAGAGAGAGAGAGAGAGAGAGAGAGAGAGAGCCAGGAGAGAGAGAGAGAGAGAGAGGGGGGGGCCAGGAGAGAGAGAGAGAGAGAGAGAGAGACAGAGAGAGAGAGAGAGAGAGAGCCAGGAGAAAGAGAGAGAGAGAGAGAGAGAGAGAGAGAGAGAGAGAGAGAGAGGGGGCCAGGAGAGAGAGAGAGAGAGAGAGAGAGAGAGAGAGAGAGAGAGGGGGCCAAGAGAGAGAGAGAGGGGGCCAGGAGAGAGAGAGAGCGTGATAGAGAGGGGAGGGATGAAATAGAATGGAGAGATGACATAGAATGGAGAGATGACATAGAATGGAGAGATGACATAGAATGGAGGGATGACATAGAATGGAGGGATGACATAGAATGGAGGGATGACATAGAATGGAGGGATGACAGAATGGAGGGATGACATAGAATGGAGGGATGACATAGAATGGAGGGATGACATAGAATGGAGGGATGACAGAATGGAGGGATGAAATAGAATGGAGGGATGAAATAGAATGGAGGGATGACATAGAATGGAGGGATCACATAGAATGGAGGGATGACATAGAATGGAAGGATGAAATAGAATGGAGGGATGACATAGAATGGAGGGATGACATAGAATGGAGGGATGACATAGAATGGAGGGATGACATAGAATGGAAGGATGAAAAGCATAAGAAGAGGGCAATGTGGTGTCCAGAAAGGTACAAGGCAAACAGAACAACAGAAGATGAGAGAAAGTCCTTACAGCATGAAGCGAGGAAGAGTAGTGTGACGAGGAGGACGGTACAGTACTGGACAGCTCTCATGTTGATGCTGGTTCCTCTTGGTCCTTTGTTCCGGGTCCTTCCGTGGAGCGATGCGATCACACAATGAAAAGCAGGTTGTTTGCTGCTAAACCACCTCTCATTTTAATCCTGTCTTCTTCTACCAGGGAGCTAATACCTCTGCCTGCCTCCACAGACCAGATTAGCGGTTACCGGTTAGCGGTTAGCTTTTCCAATGGGGGTCTATGGCTCGGTTAGCGGCTAGGCTAGCTCCGTCTCTGTCCCTGTCTTAATGAACCGCAGAGTGCTTCCGTCCAGCCACACCTAATCAGTAGAGAGAGATGGTGACGTAATGGGACTCATGTGACCACTCCCTAACCACACCTGACTCCGCCCAACTCCACCCTGCCTGACCCAGCCCACCACACCTGACTCCGCCCTGCCTGACCCAGCCCACCACACCTGACTCCGCCCAACTCCACCCTGCCTGACCCAGCCCACCACACCTGACTCCGCCCAACTCCACCCTGCCTGACACAGCCCACCACACCTGACTCCGCCCTGCCTGAACCAGCCCACCACACCTGACTCCGCCCTGCTTGACCCAGCCCACCACACCTGACTCCGCCCTGCTTGACCCAGCCCACCACACTCCTCCCTGCTCTGCCCTCTCTTAAGGCATCACTTATCACGACACCCTTCTCATGTTTATCGTCAACAAGACAGCAGAAAGGAAACTGTCAGGAAGAAACTGAGCCATATTTCTGACGTGCAGGTCAAGTTGACGAGGTGTTATTATTACGGTATAGTTAATGCAGCAACTAGGTAAAATATAGACTTAACCTACTGATAGACTGAGCCTACTGATAGACTGATCCTACTGATAGACTGATCCTACCGATAGACTGATCCTACCGATAGACTGATCCTACCGATAGACTGAGCCTACCGATAGACTGAGCCTACCGATAGACTGAGCCTACCGATAGACTGAGCCTACCGATAGACTGAGCCTACTGATAGACTGATCCTACTGATAGACTGATCCTACTGATAGACTGAGCCTACTGATAGACTGATCCTACTGATAGACTGAGCCTACTGATAGACTGAGCCTACTGATAGACCGATCCTACTGATAGACTAAGCCTACTGATAGACTGATCCTACTGATAGACTGATCCTACTGATAGACTGATCCTACTGATAGACTGATCCTACAGATAGACTGATCCTACAGATAGACTGATCCTAGTGATAGACTGATCCTAGTGATAGACTGTTCCTACAGATAGACTGATCCTACTGATAGACTGATCCTACCGATAGACTTAGACTACAGATAGACTGAGCCTACCGATAGACTTAGACTACCGATAGACTGAGCCTACCGATAGACTTAGACTACAGATAGACTGAGCCTACCGATAGACTGAGCCTACCGATAGACTGAGCCTACCGATAGACTGAGCCTACCGATAGACTTCGACTACAGATAGACTGAGCCTACCGATAGACTGAGCCTACCGATAGACTGAGCCTACCGATAGACTTCGACTACAGATAGACTGAGCCTACCGATAGACTGAGCCTACCGATAGACTGAGCCTACCGATAGACTGAGCCTACCGATAGACTTAGCCTACTGATAGACTGAGCCTACAGATAGACTTAGCCTACTGATAGACTGAGCCTACCGATTGAGCCTACCGATAGCCTGAGCCTACCGATAGCCTGAGCCTACCGATAGACTGAGCCTACAGATAGACTGAGCCTACTGATAGACTGATCCTACTGATAGACTGAGCCTACTGATAGACTGAGACTACTGTTAGACTGAGCCTACTGATAGACTGAGTCTACTGATAGACTGAGCCTATTGATAGACTTAGCCTACTGATAGAGTTACCCCACTGATAGACTGAGCCTACCGATAGACTTAGCCTACCGATAGACTGAGCCTACCGATAGACTGAGCCTACCGATAGACTGAGCGTACTGATAGACTGAGCCTACTGATAGACTTAGCCTACTGATAGACTGAGCCTACTGATAGAGTTAGCCTACCGATAGAGTTAGCCTACCGATAGACTGAGTCTACCGATAGACTTAGCCTACTGATAGAGTTAGCCTACCGATAGACTGAGCCTACTGATAGACTGATCCTACTGATAGACTGAGCCTACTGATAGACTGAGCCTACTGATAGACTGAGCCTACTGATAGACTGATCCTACTGATAGACTGAGCCTACTGATAGACTGAGTCTACTGATAGACTGAGCCTACCGATAGACTGAGCCTACCGATAGACTGAGCCTACTGATAGACTGAGCCTACTGATAGACTGATCCTACTGATAGACTGAGCCTACTGATAGACTGATCCTACTGATAGACTGAGCCTACTGATAGACTGAGCCTACTGATAGACTGATCCTACTGATAGACTGATCCTACTGATAGACTGAGCCTACTGATAGACTGAGCCTACAGATAGACTTAGCCTACTGATAGAGTTAGCCTACCGATAGACTGAGCCTACTGATAGACTGGGTCTACTGATAGACTGAGCCTACTGATAGACTGAGCCTACCGATAGACTGAGCCTACAGATAGACTGAGTCTACTGATATTTTCAATATCACTTTGCTTACAGGATTCAGAATTCTGGGAACACACTGAAAAGTACCTTAAAACTTCTTGCCACTATAGGGGGTGCTGTTTTCGCATTAGCATAATTTCCTCTACAGATTAAACTGCCTCTTATTCAATTATTGCTCTTACTATATGCATATAATTAATACCATTGGATAGAAAACAATCTATAGTTTCTAAAACCGTTTCAATTTTGTCTCTGAGTTAAACAGAAGTCATTTGACAGCACTTTCCCTGACCAAGAAGAAGAATGCAAGATGTGTATGCTCGCTTCAACGCTCTGCCTATATATGGTCACGCCACCTATGACCCGAAACACACTTCATTCGTCTTCCTCTGGGTGTCAAGAGGACGTCAGAGGAGAAATTTTTTGTTTACCTTGTACTGACGTGAAATAAGACCTATTTCTTTGGCGTGACCGACAACTTCCGGTTCTCTGATTCGCGCTATTTGGAGGTGCGATTGTCTACTGTTTTGCTGCCGTTACGGATGAAAACTATCTCCGTCTCGAAGTTTGTTTGATACATGTGACCATATCATCTTAATGTATGTTTTTTCAATATAGTTTAATCAGATTATTTGAATTTTTTCGGGAGTTTTGCCGTGTTCCGTTCTGTGACTTTTTTTACTTTGGCCAGTCGACCAGTACATATGCTAAATGAAGAGGGAAAGTTGCCATTATGAATGGATTGAACGACTCATCAGGACTAAGGACACATTGATCAACATTCTGATGAAAGATCAGCAATAGTAAGACCCAATTTACGATGTTATTTCATATATCTGTCGTGCATGTGAACTGGTCGGGGGCGCCCAGCTGGTTCTGGCTGGCGTGGCTATGCTAATTTAGCGCTACATTTTGTTTTCGCTATAAAACATTTAATAAATCTGAAATATTGTTTGGATTCACCAGATGTTGGGCTTTCAATATCTGTACGCTGTGTATTTTTCTGAAATGTTTTAAGATAAGTAATTAGTTATATGACGTTGGTCTCTGTAATTGTTCTGGCTGCGTCAGCACTATTTCAGATTGCAGCTGCAATGTAGAACTGTGATTTATACCTGAAAAATGCACATTTTTCAAAAAAAAACTATGCTATACCATAAATATGTTATCAGACTGTCATCTTATGAAGTTGTTTCTTGGTTAGTGGCTATATATATTTTTATTTAGTCGAATTAGTGATAGCTACTGACGCAGGAAAAAACTGTTGGAGTAAAAAAATTGTGTCTTATGCTAACGTGGTTAGCTAATAGATTTACATATTGTGTCTTCCCTGTAAAACATTTTAAAAATCTGAAATGGTGGCTTTATTCACAAGATCTGTATCTTTCATCTGGTGTCTTGGACTTGTGATTTAATGATATTTAGATGCTACAATTGACTTGTGACGCTATGCTAGCTATGCTACTCAGTGGGGGGGGAGTGGGGGGTGATCCCGGATCCGGGTTGGTGACTCGTTAAAGGTTAATAAATAAAAACAATAAAAAGCTAGCTACAGCTGCTCTCATGTTACTAGCTAGCTGCTGCTGTTGCCCAGCAACCAAATTTCTGGTCCAAGTGATAAATTCTACATTTAATAAAAAACGTAGTCAATTCGACATCTTTTAAATCCAATGGCCATTTATGGACCATATAGTATAGTATATAGTATAGTATAGAATCTGAGCTAGGTAGGCACAGAAAATACTCTTTAAAAACTCCAGAACGTGGTTCTCAGTAATGGCCGGATGGCTCATGACGAGAGACATATACGTCCAATCATGTTGGTTAGCACATTTTTTTTTTTTTATCGAGATTGTTGTCATACTAGCTATGATATGATGGGCGGGAGATATGAATTTAACATCGAGCTTCAACCGATGACTATGCTATTGTGGAGGTGATATAATAATACAATCAGGTCAACACATCCACATATATGATACCTGTTTGAGCCGGTCAGATAGGCCTCTGTTATCCCTGTCCAGGAACAGTTGGCATCCTCCAGGGCAGTTTAGGCCGTCCACTTATTAGATATATTTTATACACAACACTGTCCTGAAATAAACACTGGGGATCCCAGGTAGGTAGGTAGGTAGGTAGGTAGGTAGGTAGGGAGGTAGGGAGGTAGGGAGGGAGGGAGGGAGGGAGGGAGGTAGGTGGGGGGGGGGGGGGGGGGGGGGGGGGGGGGGGGGGGGAGGGAGGGAGGGGGGTGGGTGGGTGGGTGTGTGTGTGTGTGTGTGTGTGTGTGTGTGTGTGTGTGTGTGTGTGTGTGTGTGTGTGTCAGGAGTTAAACACAGCCTAATCCCTTGTTGTTTGAAAGAAACTACAGCCCATGTTTTTAATTGCCATCCTTTATTGCGCGTTGTAAGCAGATGAGACCTGGGTTCAAACACTACTCGAAATCATTTCAATTACTTTATCTGTGCTCGATTGACCTTTCCTGGCTTTAAGAGACTAATAAAATAGTCTCAAAACTGCAATTTGTCAATCCCGGCCAAGCTAGAGCAAACGCCGAAAGATTTCAAATACTATTTGAACCCAGGCGTGTAGCTGTGCAGAGCTCTTTTTTTGTTCAATGGCTCCAACCATGTGAAGACATCGACCATAGCAGGACTGTGACATACCGGTCAGAAATGTAATTCATTAACTACCCTCTGTCCCAACAACTGATTATTACAGTAACAATTACTTTTCATTATCAATAATATCAAAATTAAAAAGCTATGACCCAAAATATGTAGCAAAAAGTGTCTCCAAGATTTCACGATCCAAAGAAGACATTTAAACTGACAGAATATGAAAATTGCAAGTGTATTTTTATTAGAATCATTCTAAATCAGCGCAATTTACCTATTTACAAAAAGAAAGCCGTTTATAGGTTGACACTTCCACGTGCAGTTCTCTGTGACCAAGTTTATCTCTTATTAACTGAACGATTCGTTGATTTAGTCTGTCATATACACCGAGTGGACAAAACATTAAGAACACCTGCTCTTTCCATGACACAGACTGACCAGGTGAATCCAGGTGAAAGATATGATCCCTTATTGATGTCACGTGTTAAATCCACTTTAAAATCGGTGTAGATGAAGGTGGAGGAGACGGGATAAAGAATGATTTTTAAGCCTTGAGACATGGATTGTGTGTGTGTGTGTGCCGTTCAGAGGGTGAATGGGGAAAAAATGTAAGGGCCTTTGAACGAGGTATTGGAGTCAACAGCATCTACAAGGTGTTTTCAACACCTTGTAGAGTCCATACCTCTGATGAACTGAGGCTGTCCTGATGGCTAAAGGGGGTCTCAATAATAGGAAGGTGTTCTTACTGTTTTGTACACTCAGTGTGTGTGTGTGTGTGTGTGTGTGTGTGTGTGTGTGTGTGTGTGTGTGTGTGTGTGTGTGTGTGTGTGTGTGTGTGTGTGTGTGTGTGTGTGTGTGTGTGTGTGTGTGTGTGTGTGTGTGTGTGTGTGTATACACAATATTGCTGTTTTTCTTTTCATCCACCATTAATTCTCTCGTGTTTAACAACTGATGACAACAGCAGACCAACAGTCTTTCCCATCATTCGATGTCTTCAATCAATGCTCTTTCTCTCTATCACACACACACACACACACACACACACACACACACACACACACACACACACACACACACACACACACACACACACACACACACACACACACACACGTACACATGTACCCACAACCACCCACACACACTCTCTCTCTCATTCATGATAACCATTTCCAAGTCCCTTTCACCAAACCATTGATACAGGATACGTGGTACACATTGGCACATCAAACTGTACATGGTGAGGAAGCCATTGACCAGGAGTTACCCTCCAATACTCTTGGGGGCGATGTTGCCAGTAGATACATGGACATAGTCTGTCAGTAGTGTAGAACATCCTCAGCTGTCCGTCAAATCCATCTGTCCAGGGATTGGAGTAGAAGAGGAAACTTCCTCTCTCTGTCCTTCTTCTGTCTTCCTCTACCACTCCGTCCCCCTGAGGCCCTGGAGACATGGGCAGGACGTGTTCAGCGTTGCTAGCTCTTCCCCATCTTGGCGATCAGCTCGTCACAGATCTTGGTTAGCTCTTCGATCTCTTTGTTCTTTTAAGGAAGAGAAACAAAACCAGGAGGTTATTTTACATCCCTCTGAAAAGCTCTAAGGAGACGTGGGCTCCATTCGGTCATGTTTAGACTGAAGACTTCCATCTTGGTTTTTTGGCGCAGATGGCTAACATAGTCTTGTGGCATGCAGGACACCTGGGTTTGAATGCAGTCTTTCACACACATAACGTGTGTGTGTGTGTGTGTGTGTGTGTGTGTGTGTGTGTGTGTGTGTGTGTGTGTGTGTGTGTGTGTGTGTGTGTGTGTGTGTGTGTGTGTGTGTGTGTGTGTGTTTGAGAGATTGTACCTTCTGTTCCAGGGTTCTCTCCAGTGAGTCCACCTTCATGGTCTCCTTCCTGAGAGAGGCCTGGTACGCTGCTGTTTCCTGACGAGCCCTCATCCTCACCTGGGCGATGTCAGAGTTCGCCCTGGGGGTTAGGAGAGAGACACAGACTCTATGGCACCATTTCCACTGAGGATTCACCCTAGTGTTTTACCCCCAAAAAAGGCTCAGACTTTTTTGTTTCTATCTGTTTGGGCCGGCACCCACGTATCACTGGGCTATGGCTCCGGCCTACCTTCTCTGACTTGGGGCCATGGCTCCGGCCTACCTGCTCTGACTTGGGGCCATGGCTCCGGCCTACCTGCTCTGACTTGGAGCCAAGGCCCCGTCCTACCTGCTCTGACTTGGAGCCAAGTCTCCGGCCTACCTGCTCTGACTTGGAGCCATGGCTCCGGCCTACCTGCTCTGACTTGGAGCCAAGTCTCCGGCCTACCTGCTCTGACTTGGAGCCAAGTCTCCGGCCTACCTGCTCTGACTTGGAGCCATGGCTCCGGCCTACCTGCTCTGACTTGGAGCCAAGGCTCCGGCCTACCTGCTCTGACTTGGAGCCAAGTCTCCGGCCTACCTGCTCTGACTTGGAGCCATGGCTCCGGCCTACCTGCTCTGACTTGGAGCCAAGGCTCCGGCCTACCTGCTCTGACTTGGAGCCATGGCTCCGGCCTACCTGCTCTGACTTGGAGCCAAGGCTCCGGCCTACCTGCTCTGACTTGGAGCCATGGCTCCGGCCTACTTGCTCTGACTTGGAGCCATGGCTCCGGCCTACCTGCTCTGACTTGGAGCCAAGGCAAGGCCCTTGGTCATTTTCAGCCAATCATTTACATCACAATGGCTAACCGTGAACTTAAACACCTTCTCACAAAGCAACAGTCTTGAATGATACAGACGTTGTTGATTCTGCTTTGCCCAAGTTTTTCAGTGTTACACTCCTGATGAAAACACAAACACCAGAGACACATTAATAACACACTGGAAAACCCCTGGGTTTAGATCTGTCTAGATAGAAAAACACTGGTAAACCCCTGGTTTAGATCTGTCTAGATGGAAAAACACCAGAGACACATTAACACACTGGAAAACCCCTGGGTTTAGATCTGTCTAGATGGAAAAACACCAGACACACATTAAAACACTGGTAAACCCCTGGTTTAGATCTGTCTAGATGGAAAAACACCAGACGTTATCTCGTCAGCTTTTATCAACAAATGAACTGAAGCCAAGTGGCAAGGGAAAAAGACATCAGAGAAGGAAGAAACCTAGAGATGAACCAGACTCAGCGGGGAGGGAGGTCCATTAGGTCTCAACTCACCTGTCTAGTTTCTCCAGAGGGGAGGGAGGTCCATCAGGACTCACCTGTCTAGTTTCTCCAGAGGGGAGGGAGGTCCATCAGGACTCACCTGTCTAGTTTCTCCTCTGCATGGATCTTCAGGGCTCACCTGTCTAGTTTCTCCTCTGCATGGATCTTCAGGGCTCACCTGTCTAGTTTCTCCTCTGCATGGATCTTCAGGGCTCACCTGTCTAGTTTCTCCTCTGCATGGATCTTCAGGGCTCACCTGTCTAGTTTCTCCTCTGCATGGATCTTCAGGGCTCACCTGTCTAGTTTCTCCTCTGCATGGATCTTCAGGGCTCACCTGTCTAGTTTCTCCTCTGCATGGATCTTCAGGGCATGGTATCGTTGTTCCTCTTTCCTCACCCGGGACAGGTACTCCTGAGCACACCTCTTCAACACCTCCTCATTCTGATGGGGAGACACACAGCCAGAAAGAGAGACACCTGATTTAGGGTTTTAGTAAACTATCAACTATAACACACACACAGAGAGACTGTGTTTGAATGGTAACACACACACACACACACACACACACACACACACAGAGAGACTGTGTTTGAATGGTAACACACACACACACAGAGAGACTGTGTTTGAATGGTAACACACACAGAGAGACAGTGTTTGAATGGTAACACACACATAAAGACTGTGTTTGAATCGTAACACACACAGAGAGACAGTGTTTGAATCGTAACACACACACACACACACACACACACACACACACACACACACACACACACACACACACACACACACACACACACACACACACACACACACACACACACACACACACACACACACACACACACAGAGACAGTGTTTGAATGGTAACACATAGAGAGAGTGTTTGAATGGTAACACACAGAGAGACAGTGTTTGAATGGGTCTGATATGAAGATGCCCCTAAACAGACACATGTTATCCTACGTTACAGTACACTGAGTTCTTATGTGATCCCTGTGGGAATCCACAAGATCGCCGTTGCTAAGCATCTCACTCTTACCAACTGAGCCATCCCAGACCCCAAAGGCAGGACTTCAAATAACCGACTGAAGTCATGACACTACAATAATAATGACTGGAATATCGTCATGATCGACAGTGACGAACAGCCTTCGGTAAGTGTGTGTATGCAGTCGTCAGAAGCCGTGTCTGTGCTTTCTCCCCCCCCTACCTTGCGGTAGCCCTCGAGGACGTCCTTCAGCTTCTCGTATCGTCTGAACAGTTCGGCCAGACTTTTCTCTACTGAGTTGAGGTCTGAAAGAGCCTGGTCCTTCTCTATGATCACCTGCTGGATGGTGTGGTGAGACAGAGACTTATCCCTCTGCTCATCGTCTGGTGGGAGGGAGGACACAGAAAGAGAAGAGAGAGAGAGGACAGACAGAGACATGAGATGGAGGGACGAAGGATGGAGAGATGAGAGAGATGGAGGGAGGATAGAGAGAGGAGAGGGAGGTTAGAGAGGGGAGAGGGAGGATAGAGAGGATAGAGAGGGGAGAGGGAGGATAGAGAGGGGAGAGGGAGGATAGAGAGGGGAGAGGGAGGATAGAGAGGGATGGAGGGAGGATAGAGAGAGGAGAGGGAGGATAGAGAGGGGAGAGGGAGGATAGAGAGGGGAGAGGGAGGATAGAGAGGGGAGAGGGAGGATAGAGAGAGGAGAGGAGAGGGAGGATAGAGAGAGGATAGGGGGGATAGTGAGAGAAGAGGGAGGATAGATAGGGATGGAGGGAGGATAGAGAGAGAGGAGAGGGAGGATAGAGAGGGGAGAGGGAGGATAGAGAGAGGAGAGGGAGGATAGAGAGAGGAGAGGGAGGATAGAGAGAGAGGAGAGGGATGGAGGGAGGATAGAGAGGATAGAGAAAGAAGAGGGAGGATATAGAGAGGAGAGAGATGGAGGGAGGATAGAGAGGAGAGAGATGGAGGGAGGATAGAGAGAGGAGAGGGAGGATAGAGAGAGAGGAGAGGGAGGATAGAGAGAGGATAGAGAGAGGAGAGGGAGGATAGAGAGAGGATAGAGAGAGGAGAGGGAGGATAGAGAGAGGATAGAGAGATGAGAGGGAGGATAGAGAGAGAGAGGAGAGGGAGGATAGAGAGAGGAGAGGGAGGATATAGAGAGGAGAGAGATGGAGGGAGGATAGAGAGGAGAGAGATGGAGGGAGGATAGAGAGAGGAGAGGGAGGACAGAGAGAGGAGAGGGAGGATAGAGATGAGATGGTGGTCCTGATACTGCACACACAAATACAAAGACACTAAAACACACACAAATGTGTATATCGACACACACACACACAGAAATATGTATATCGACACACACACGCACACATGCTTACATATACACACGCACGCCCTGTTTATACCTGGTTTTTACATGTATCCTTTGTCGTAATCTTGTCCAGATTTTGATTGTGCCCACATTTTCCTAACAGATGTAGATGATTAAAAGACTAATTGTGATCAAATCTTCCTGACCGCCTCCGGAGGTAGTCAGCCAATCATTGTGTCTGGACATCTTACAAGTGTATCATTTGTATACAGAGGGACCAAGAAATCTGGTCACAATGCGGACACAGTAGACGAATATTAGAGACATTTTTAATATCACGTGTAAACATGTTTTAGAACATGTGGGCACAATCAGAACGCGGACAAGATCAGGACTAAGGATGCATGTTAGCGCCAAGTATAAATGAGGCTAAACAGAGACACACTGGTAACTACATTCATTGAGAAATTGTAGAGAATGGATTTGACATCAATAAAAAAAAACAGAGTAGGTTTCTACTGCTACGTCTTCCTACGTTAGATAATGACGCCTGCATTACCTACGTTAGATAATGACGCCTGCATTACCTACGTTAGATAATGACGCCCGCATTACCTATGTTAGATAATGACGCCTGCATTACCTACGTTAGATAATGACGCCTGCATTACCCACGTTAGATAATGACGCCTGCATTACCTACGTTAGATAATGACGCCTGCATTAGGGACATTTTAGCACGAAGGCAATGTTGATAAACCTTGTGTTTCTGTGTGAAGCATGCGGACAGAACAAACACGGAACGATGAGCGAAATGAACGAGGCCTAAAGAGACTTCAGAGAACAGCAACAAACTGACAGAGTATTGGAACATTCTGACCCCCCCCCCCCCCCCCTTGAGCAGGGGTTAGTTTACAGGTGACCAGGGTTCCTGGTGTTTATTTTAGTACATACCTGAGACTTCTGTCTATATCAGGGCTATTCAAACCTCTCCTCTGGGAGCCTCCAGCTATTCCACCTAACTATCCCACAGCTAACATACCTGAGTCAGTAAGACCTTAAATAGGTGAATCAGGTGAGCTTGTTCAGGGCTGCTACAACAACGTAAAACGTCTAGGGGTCCCCGAGGAGATGTTTGAAACCCTCTTATCGACAGTGAGCTCAAAAAGTATTGGGACAGCGACACATTTTTGTTGTTGTTTTGGCTCTGATACAATGACATTGATACACAGGGGTGGAAAAAGTATCTAATTGTCATACTTGAGTATCAGTAAAGATACCTAAATAGAAAATGACTCAAGTAAAAGTAAAAGTCACCCAGTAAAATACTACTTGAGTAAAAATCTAAAAGTATTTGGTTTTAAATATACTTAAGCATCAAAAGTAAAAGTATAAACCATTTAAAATTCCTGATATTAAAGAAGGCAGACGGCACCATTTGCTTGTTTTTATTTATGGATAGCCAGGGGTACGCTCCAGCACTCAGACATAGTTTATAAATGAAGCATGTGTGTTTAGTGAGTCCTCCAGATCAGAGGCAGTAGGGATGACCAGGGATGTTCTCTGTTTAGTGAGTCCTCCAGATCAGAGGCAGTAGGGATGACCAGGGATGTTCTCTGATTACTGAGTCCTCCAGATCAGAGGCAGTAGGGATGACCAGGGATGTTCTCTGTTTAGTGAGTCCTCCAGATCAGAGGCAGTAGGGATGACCAGGGATGTTCTCTTGATAAGTGTGTGAATTTGACAATTTTTCTGTCATGCTAATCATTCAAAATGTAATGAGTACTTTTGGGTGTCAGGGAAAATGTAAGGAGTAAAAAGTACATTATTTTCTTTAGGAATGTAGTGAAGTAAAAGTAAAAGTTGTCAAAAATATAAATAGTAAAGTAAATTACAGATACCCCAAAAACGACTTAAAATGTACTTTCAAGTATGTTTACTTAAGTACTTTACACCACTGCTGCAACGTGAATATGGATGCTACCATGAACACGGATAAGATAGTTACAGACGTGCAAATATCATACCCCTAAGACATGCTAACCTCTCACCATTACAATAACAGGGGAGGTTAGCATTTTATATCATACCCCTAAGACATGCTAACCTCTCACCATTACAATAACAGGGGAGGTTAGCATTTTATATTATAACCCCAAGACATGCTAACCTCTCACCATTACAATAACAGGGGAGGTTAGCATTTTATATTATAACCCCAAGACATGCTAACCTCTCACCATTACAATAACAGGGGAGGTTAGCATTTTATATCATACCCCCAAGACATGCTAATCTCTCACCATTACAATAACAGGGGAGGTTAGCATTTTATATCATACCCCCAAGACATGCTAACCTCTCACATTACAATAACAGGGGAGGTTAGCATTTTATATCATACCCCCAAGACATGCTAACCTCTCACCATTACAATAACAGGGGAGGTTAGCATTTTATATTATAACCCCAAGACATGCTAACCTCTCACCATTACAATAACAGGGGATGTTATCATTTTATATCATACCCCCAAGACATGCTAACCTCTCACCATTACAATAACAGGGGATGTTAGCATTTTATATCATACCCCCAAGACATGCTAACCTCTCACCATTACAATGACAGGGGATGTTAGCATTTTATATCATACCCCCAGGACATGCTAACCTCTCACCATTACAATAACAGGGGATGTTAGCATTTTATATCATACCCCCAAGACATGCTAACCTCTCACCATTACAATAACAGGGGAGGTTAGCATTTTATATCATACCCCCAAGACATGCTAACCTCTCACCATGACAATAACAGGGGAGGTTAGCATTTTATATCATATCCCCAAGACATGCTAACCTCTCACCATTACAATAACAGGGGAGGTTAGCATTTTATATCATTCCCCCCAAGACATGCTAACCTCTCACCATTACAATAACAGGGGAGGTTAGCATTTTATATTATAACCCCAAGACATGCTAACCTCTCACCATGACAATAACAGGGGATGTTAGCATTTTATATCATACCCCCAAGACATGCTAACCTCTCACCATTACAATAACAGGGGAGGTTAGCATTTTATATCATACACCCAAGACATGCTAACCTCTCACCATTACAATAACAGGGGATGTTAGCATTTTATATCATACCCCCAAGACATGCTAACCTCTCACCATGACAAGAACAGGGGAGGTTAGCATTTTATATCATACCCCCAAGACATGCTAACCTCTCACCATTACAATAACAGGGGATGTTAGCATTTTATATCATACCCCCAAGACATGCTAACCTCTCACCATTACAATAACAGGGGAGGTTAGCATTTTATATCATATCCCCAAGACATGCTAACCTCTCACCATTACAATAACAGGGGAGGTTAGCATTTTATATCATACCCCCAAGACATGCTAACCTCTCACCATTACAATAACAGGGGAGGTTAGCATTTTATATCATACCCCTAAGACATGCTAACCTCTCGCCATTACAATAACAGGGAAGGTTAGCATTTTTGGGTGAGTATGATAAATGTGCGTCTGTAACTTTCTCACTCATCGTTATTCACGATTAATTCAGGATTATCCGTTATCATGGTAGCATCCACATTAATGTAGAAGTGTTTATAAATGTATTCTATTCTTATTTACAATAAAAGTGGCTCCAAAATGGCACGATAAATTATTTACCATTAATTTCTATTGGGCACAAAATCATCTGAAACACAACCAAAACAAACTGAAAATGCATCCAACAAGTTCGTAGAGTCACAGGCTTGATGTAATCATTGCGTGCTATGGGAATATGGGACCAAATACTTAACTTTTGACTACCTTAATAGACATATAAGTACATTTGTCCCAATACTTTTGGTCCCTTAAAATGAGGGGACTATGTACAAAAAGTTCAACCGATATGAATGAAAATACCCTCAAATTAAACATTATAGTATGCACTTTAAACTCATAGGCATTTTATAACTTCAAATCCAAAGTGCTGGAGTACTGTCTCTGTGTCTCTCTCTCTGTGTGTGTGTGTGTGTGTGTGTGTGTGTGTGTGTGTGTGTGTGTGTGTGTGTGTGTCTGTGTCTGTGTGTGTGTCTGTGTCTGTGTCTGTGTCTGTGTCTGTGTCTGTGTCTGTGTCTGTGTGTGTGTGTGTGTGTGTGTGTGTGTGTGTGTGTGTGTGTGTGTGTGTGTGTGTGTGTGTGTGTGTGTGTGTGTGTGTGTGTGTGTCTGTGTCTGTGTCTGTGTCTGTGTCTGTGTGTGTGTGTGTGTGTGTGTGTGTGTGTGTGTGTGTGTGTTTTTCTTTTTGAACTCACATAGTTATGTACTTAGCCTTAATGGTGGGAGTGGTCTGAATGGGGAGGGGAAAACTGAAAACGAGCTGTTATTGGCAGAGAGGTTTGGAACTCTCTTTCTTATTGGTGAATTAACTAATGGTGATGTCACCAGGCAGGCCAAAACTCTATCTCATCAAAACAGGCTGACATTTCTGGCTGTATTTTCAAACAGCTCTTACACAAAAAGGACATTATCATAATTTTCAGAATTTCACAGTATTATTCCAACCTCGCAGTGTTGAAATATATATATACATAAAACACAGATAAAATCACATTTGTGAGTGAAAGGAGCCTTTAACGGGCCTTGCTTTACATGATATCCTATGACAGAAAGGCTCAGTAAGAAAAGCTGGTGCTGTGCATTGTAGAAACGTATATTAAAGGTACAGTACCACCAGTTTCCTGATAAACAAACGTTGAAAAGTGAAAGACAACAAACAATGTAAAGACAAATGTCACTAGACGAAGAGAGTTTTCTCTCTCTCTCTCTTTATTAACAGACGGGTGTGATCTGAAGACACAAACAACTAATAGGTAGACTCCTCGATACTCACCCGGCAGCCCTGTTAGAGAGAGTTTATACAATAGGAACACGCCAAGACGGGAGCAGAAATACAAAATAAGGGGTTGAGTTATAAGTCAAGCTGGGAGACTGCAGGACATATGAGTTGGGATCAATTCCATTTCAACCCGAAATTCTAAATTCTAATTGAGGAACATTGGAATAGGAATTTTCAACTTAATTCATGAATTGACTGAATTGAAATGGAATTGACTCCGAGCCTGCCAGACAGGTGAGAGAGCCATATCCGTGTGTTAGAAGAAAAATAATGCATCGCTCCTTCACCTTGTTGTACAGAGTTGGGGTCCGTTCCATTTCAATACGGTCCATTCAAGAATAACCTGAAATTCCAATTTCATTTGTTTTCTCATAGAGAAGAATTCAGGAAAATTTGAATTTCTGTTTACTTCCTGAATTGACTGGATGGATATGGAGTTGACCCCTCCCCTGGTGCTATATGGATAATGGAGTTGACCCCTCCCCTGGTGCTATATGGATAATGGAGTTGACCCCTCCCCTGGTGCTGTATGGATAATGGAGTTGACCCCTCCCCTGGTGCTATATGGATAATGGAGTTGACCCCTCCCCTGGTGCTATATGGATAATGGAGTTGACCCCTCCCCTGGTATTATATGGATAATGGAGTTGACCCCTCCCCTGGTGCTATATGGATAATGGAGTTGACCCCTCCCCTGGTGCTATATGGATAATGGAGTTGACCCCTCCCCTGGTGCTATATGGATAATGGAGTTGACCCCTCCCCTGGTGCTATATGGATAATGGAGTTGACCCCTCCCCTGGTGCTATATGGATAATGGAGTTGACCCCTCCCCTGGTGCTATATGGATAATGGAGTTGACCCCTCCCCTGGTGATATATGGATAATGGAGTTGACCCCTCCCCTGGTGATATATGGATAATGGAGTTGACCCCTCCCCTGGTGATATATGGATAATGGAGTTGACGCCTCCCCTGGTGCTATATGGATAATGGAAACCCATATGTCCAGAGGCGGAAAGGGAGAAATGAAGGAGAGTAGTGAGATAAACAGGACGAAGAGTGAATCTTTGTGGGTTTGATGTGGAAGATAACAGGGAGGCTGGAGAATCAGATGTATTTATATTCTACAACCATCTGAAGGGTGAAAGCTTTTGCTGCATCAGAGGTGGAAACACAGTTTACGTCAATAGCAGATTCAGTGTTTAATTTTGACCAAATAATGAATTGTGCACATAAGATGTTTTGTCTTTTAACATACTGAAAGTTTGTGAGGTGAGGGAGATTTAACCAAATATTGATATAAATCCCTTATTTAGTGGACTGAGAAACACTGAGCTTCGCTGGGGATGGGTCAGTATTACTGTAGCTGTATGTTCAGAGAAACACTGGGGATGGGTCAGTATACTGTAGCTGTATGTTCAGAGAAACACTGGGGATGGGTCAGTATTACTGTAGCTGTATGTTCAGAGAAACACTGGGGATGGGTCAGTATACTGTAGCTGTATGTTCAGAGAAACACTGGGGACGGGTCAGTATACTGTAGCTGTATGTTCAGAGAAACACTGGGGACGGGTCAGTATACTGTAGCTGTATGTTCAGAGAAACACTGGGGATGGGTCAGTATTACTGTAGCTGTATGTTCAGAGAAACACTGGGGATGGGTCAGTATACTGTAGCTGTATGTTCAGAGAAGCACTGGGGATGGGTCAGTATACTGTAGCTGTATGTTCAGAGAAACACTGGGGATGGGTCATTATTACTGTAGCTGTATGTTCAGAGAAACACTGGGGATGGGTCAGTATACTGTAGCTGTATGTTCAGAGAAACACTGGGGATGGGTCAGTATACTGTAGCTGTATGTTCAGAGAAACACTGGGGACGGGTCAGTATACTGTAGCTGTATGTTCAGAGAAACACTGGGGATGGGTCAGTATTACTGTAGCTGTATGTTCAGAGAAACACTGGGGATGGGTCAGTATTACTGTAGCTGTATGTTCAGAGAAACACTGGGGATGGGTCAGTATTACTGTAGCTGTATGTTCAGAGAAACACTGGGGATGGGTCAGTATTACTGTAGCTGTATGTTCAGAGAAACACTGGGGATGGGTCAGTATACTGTAGCTGTATGTTCAGAGAAACACTGGGGATGGGTCAGTATTACTGTAGCTGTATGTTCAGAGAAACACTGGGGATGGGTCAGTATACTGTAGCTGTATGTTCAGAGAAACACTCACCAATCATCTGTGCAATGGTCTTCTCATACTCTGACACGATTCTCCTATGAACCACAAACGGCAAAGATTAATTGATTTAAAAATATATATATATATTCAACACTTTGTTTCATTAACATAAGACATAGCATGTTTCTGAAAGATACATATGAGTTCTTGGATTGGTAGGTTAATGTGTGCAATGCAGTTGTCAAAACACCCGTCGAGTTTTTCTTTGCACAGGCGATCACGCACAATGTAATCACTCAAAAGCAGGGCTGGTACAACTACTGTATCACTGTGTAACCGACGGTTACGGATCAAGACTGACATAAAAATATAATAACCGTAAAAATATGTATATATATATACAAACAGAATACTTTGGAAGTCGGAAGTTTACATACACTTAGGTTGGAGTCATTAAAACCCGTTTTTTCAACCACTCCACACATTTCTTGTAAACAATCTATAGTTTTGGCAAGTCGGTTAGGACATCTACTTTGTGCATGACAAGTAATTTTTCCAACAATTGTTTAGACAGATTTCACTTATAATTCACTGTATCACAATTCCAGTGGGTCAGAAGTTTACATACACTAAGTTGACTGTGCCTTTAAACAGCTTGGAAAATTCCAGAAAATTATGTCATGGCTTTAGAAGCTTCTGATAGGCTAATTTACATCAATTGAGTCAATTGGAGGTGCACCTGTGGATGTATTTCAAGGCCTACCTTCAAACTCAGTGCCTCTTTGCTTGACATCATGGGGAAATCAAAAGAAATCAGCCAAGACCTCAGAAAAATAATTGTAGACCTTCACAAATCTGAAGCAATTTCCAAACGCCTGAAGGTACCATGTTCATCTGTACAAACAATAGTATGCAAGTATAAACACCATTGGAGCACACAGCCGTAATACCGCTCAGGAAGGATACGCGTTCTGTCTCCTAGAGATGAACGTACTTTGGAGCGAAAAGTGCAAATCAATCCCAGAACAACAGCAAAGGACCTTGTGAAGATGCTGGAGGAAACAGGACAAAAGTATCTATATCCACAGTAAAACGAGTCCTATATCGACATAACCTGAAAGGCCGCTCAGCAAGGAAGAGGCCACTGCTCCAAAACCACCATAAAAAAACAGACTACTTTGTCCCCAACTGCACATGGGGACAAAGACCGTACTTTTTGGAGAAATGTCCTCTGGTCTGACGAAACAAAAATAGAACTGTTTGGCCATAATGACCATCGTTATGTTTGGAGGAAAAAGGCGGAGGCTTGCAAGCCGAAGAACACCATCCCAACCGTGAAGCACGGGGGTGGCAGCATCATGTTTTGGGGGTACTTTGCTGCAGGAGGGACTGGTGCACTTCACAAAATAGATGGCATCATGAGGTAGGAAAATTATGTGGATATATTGACGCAACATCTCAAGACATCAGTCAGGAAGTTAAAGCTTGGTTGCAAATGGGTTTTCCAAATAAGACAATGACCCCAATCATACTTCCAAAGTTGTGGCAAAATGGCTTAAGGACAACAAAGTCGAGGTATTGGAGTTGCCATCACAAAGCCCTGACCTCAATCCAATAGAACATTTGTGGGCAGAACTGAAAAAGCGTGTGGGAGCAAGGAGGCTTACAAACCTGACTCGGTTACACCAGCTCTGTCAGGAGGAATGGGCCAAAATTCACCCAACTTATTGTGGGAAGCTTGTGGAAGGCTACCCAAAACGTTTGACCCAAGTTAAACAATTTAAAGGCAATGCTACCAAATACTAATTGAGTGTATGTAAACTTCTGACCCACTGGGAATGTGATGAAAGAAATAAAAGCTGAAATAAATCATTCTCTACTATTATTCTGACATTTCACATTCTTAAAATAAAGTGGTGATCCTAACTGACCTAGAAAGGGGATTTTGACTAGGATTAATGTCAGGAATTGTGAAAAACTTTGTTTAAATATATTTGGCTAAGGTGTATGTAAACTTCCAACTTCAACTGTATACAGTATATATACAAATATTATATATATGGGAGGGGAGGCTCCTAAATGCTTGTTTTGGGTGAGATGAGGGCAGCAGAAGGGAGGCTCCTACATATATATATATATATATATATATATATATATATATATATATATATATATATATATATATATATACACTGCTCAAAAAAATAAAGGGAACACTTAAACAACACAATGTAACTCCAAGTCAATCATACTTCTGTGAAATCAAACTGTCCACTTAGGAAGCAACACTGATTGACAATACATTTCACATGCTGTTGTGCAAATGGAATAGACAAAAGGTGGAAATTATAGGCAATTAGCAAGACACCCCCAATAAAGGAGTGATTCTGCAGGTGGTGACCACAGACCACTTCTCAGTTCCTATGCTTCCTGGCTGATGTTTTGGTCACTTTTGAATGCTGGCGGTGCTCTCACTCTAGTGGTAGCATGAGACGGAGTCTACAACCCACACAAGTGGCTCAGGTAGTGCAGCTCATCCAGGATGGCACATCAATGCGAGCTGTGGCAAGAAGGTTTGCTGTGTCTGTCAGCGTAGTGTCCAGAGCATGGAGGCGCTACCAGGAGACAGGCCAGTACATCAGGAGACGTGGAGGAGGCCGTAGGAGGGCAACAACCCAGCAGCAGGACCGCTACCTCCGCCTTTGTGCAAGGAGTAGCACTGCCAGAACCCTGCAAAATGACCTCCAGCAGGCCACAAATGTGCATGTGTCTGCTCAAACGGTCAGAAACAGACTCCATGAGGGTGGTATGAGGGCTCGACGTCCACAGGTGGGGGTTGTGCTTACAACCCAACACCGTGCAGGACGTTTGGCATTTGCCAGAGAACACCAAGATTGGCAAATTCGCCACTGGGGCCCTGTGCTCTTCACAGATGAAAGCAGGTTCACACTGAGCACATGAGCACGTGTGACAGACGTGACAGAGTCTGGAGACGCTGTGGAGAACGTTCTGCTGCCTGCAACATCCTCCAGCATGACCGGTTTGGCGGTGGGTCAGTCATGGTGTGGGGTGGCATTTCTTTGTGGGGCCGCACAGCCCTCCATGTGCTCGCCAGAGGTAGCCTGACTGCCATTAGGTACCGAGATGAGATCCTAAGAGCCATTGTGAGACCATATGCTGACACATGCACATTTGTGGCCTGCTGGGGGTCATTTTGCAGGGCTCTGGCAGTGCTACTCCTTGCACAAAGGCGGAGGTAGCGGTCCTGCTGCTGGGTTGTTGCCCTCCTACGGCCTCCTCCTCGTCTCCTGATGTACTGGCCTGTCTCCTGGTAGCGCCTCCATGCTCTGGACACTACGCTGACAGACACAGCAAACCTTCTTGCCACAGCTCGCATTGATGTGCCATCCTGGATGAGCTGCACTACCTGAGCCACTTGTGTGGGTTGTAGACTCCGTCTCATGCTACCCCTAGAGTGAGAGCACCGCCAGCATTCAAAAGTGACCAAAACATCAGCCAGGAAGCATAGGAACTGAGAAGTGGTCTGTGGTCACCACCTGCAGAATCACTCCTTTATTGGGGGTGTCTTGCTAATTGCCTATAATTTCCACCTTTTGTCTATTCCATTTGCACAACAGCATGTGAAATGTATTGTCAATCAGTGTTGCTTCCTAAGTGGACAGTTTGATTTCACAGAAGTATGATTGACTTGGAGTTACATTGTGTTGTTTAAGTGTTCCCTTTATTTTTTTGAGCAGTGTATATATACACATAGTATACATGCACACACATCTAGTATACACAACCGTTCAAAAGTTTTGAGTCACTTAGAATTGTCCTTGTTTTTGAAAGAAAAGCACGTTTTTTGTCCATTAAAATAACATAAAATTGATCAGAAATACAGTGTAGACATTGTTAATGTTGTAAATTACTATTGTAGCTGGAAACTGCAGATTTATTTTATGGAATATCTACACAGGCGTACAGAGGCCCATTATCAGCAACCATCACTCCTGTGTTCCAATGGCACGTTGTGTTAGCTAATCCAAGTTTATCATTTTAAAAGGCTAATTGATCATTAGAAATCCCTTCTGCAATTATGTTAGCACAGCTGAAAACTGTTTTTCTGAATAAAGAAGCAATAAAACTGGCCTTCTTTAGACTAGTTGAGTATCTGGAGCATCAGCTCCAGATACTGGGTTCGGTTACAGGCTCAAAATGGCCAGAAAAATAATTTTCTACTGAAACTCATCAGTCTATTCTTGTTCTGAGAAATGAAGGCTATTCCATGCGAGAAATTGCTTTTTCTTTTAAAATGATACATTTTGGATTAGCTAACACTTGTTTTGGGTGAGATGAGGGCAATAGAAGGGAGGCTCCTAAATGCTTGTTTTGGGTGAGATGAGGGCAGCAGAAGGGAGGCTCCTAAATGCTTGTTTTGGGTGAGATGAGGGCAATAGAAGGGAGGCTCCTAAATGCTTGTTTTGGGTGAGATGAGGGCAATAGAAGGGAGGCTCCTAAATGCTTGTTTTGGGTGAGATGAGGGCAATAGAAGGGAGGCTCCTAAATGCTTGTTTTGGGTGAGATGAGGGCAATAGAAGGGAGGCTCCTAAATGCTTGTTTTGGGTGAGATGAGGGCAGCAGAAGGGAGGCTCCTACATGTCAAGAAAGAAAACAAGTAGCATGATGCAGAAACTATAGTATTTACAAAGACTGCATATACTGTAAGAGAGCAGATCCGCCTATAGTTTAGAGAACATCAGCACACACAACTGCAATGCGTTTGGACTACAAGAGTCTTTTTCAGACAGCTTTGTTTTGGTGTTTCCGGAGAGAGAGGTAAGCGGGTGGATTAGCCTTGCCTCCCCTCTTAGCTACTTAACCCTCCTTATCGTTGGGGCCAATCAGCCTAATGAAATAAGTCCCCTAGTTAATCTTAACTACACTCTTACAAAAAAAACTGTGATATCTACAACCTAAAAGGGTTCTTTTGGATATCCCCATAGGAGAACCCTTTGAAGAACCCCTTTTTGGTTCCAGGTAGAACCCTTTTGGGATCCAGGTAGAACCCTTTTGGGATCCAGGTAGAACCCTTTTGGGATCCATGTAGAACAATTTCCACAGAGGGTTCTACATGGATCCTAAAAGGGTTCTACCTGGAACCAAAATGGGTTATCTTATGGGGGCAGTTGAAGAACCCTTTTGGAAGCCTTTTTACTAAGAGCGTAGGCTCTCCTGGCCAGATGTACACCACCACCGCTCTACACCAACCCGACTGTTGTCATAGTAACGTGACTGACTGTTGTCATAGTAACGTGATAGACTGTTGTCAAGGTAACGTGACTGACCGTTCTCAAGGTAACGTAACTGACCGTTGTCAAGGTATCGTGACTGACTGACAGTCGATCATCTCACCTCATCTCCAGCACTTCCTGTCGACTGTCCTCGTACTTCCTCTGCCACTCCAGTACCTCCTTCTCCTTGGACACGATCTGAGAGGGAGGAAGAGAGAGAACTTTATTAGGTACAGTTCATGTACACACATCAAAAGAAACACGAGGAAGGGATCAGTCTGTATAAAAGCTAAACATTTGTAGGAATATGACTACTACTGAATGTCAACCTGTTCCTCCAATACAGTACGACAGTAACATTCCTACAACGGATATGAATTTGACAGTAGTGAGTGGTGCGGGTAGAGGTTAGAGGTTAGAGGGTAGAGGTTAGAGGGTAGAGGGGCACCTCTTCTCGTGCGATGCCCAGAGAGTAATCTAGGTCTTTGGGTTGGTAGGGGCTCTCCCTCTCCCCGTCTCCGTAGCCCGCCGTCCGGGTGTAAAGGGAACTCTTAGTCACCATGCTGTCCCGGTCCACTGTTGATGACATCACTTCTCTGTCTCTCTGCTGCCCAGGTCAAGCGTCAAGGAAGAGGAAGAGGAGGATGAGGTGGGAGAGAGACAGGTACAGACAGTTAGTTAGGTATCTGGTTGATCTAATGGTGGGTTCTGGTAGCTTTCCTAAAATCCCCAGGTTTTTCCTGAAATCCCAGTGGGAAGATTCCCGGAATCAGCAGGGCATCTGGAATCCTTCAACCAGGATTTCTGTATTTAAAGAAAATCTGGGTAAGTTACCTGCATTTTAAAACCCTACAGACAACATAATACACTCTTTATAGGATCCTGAACTAAACCAAACCACTATGCAGCATCGTATTGGATCAGAAAGATGCCCCACACCACAGCCAAACTGTATATGCAAAATGAGGCAGCCTCTGCAATGATGGTAGATACAAAGTGAGATCCTTGGGACTTCCCTGCTCTAAATCTAACCTTAACCCCTACCCTAAACTCCCCTACCCTAAACTTAACGTTAAGCATAACCTTTACCTAACCCTTACTTTAACTGTTTGAAATGTGAACTTCAATGGGGTTACATCAGAGTTAGACGTCCCAAGGATCCCTCTTAGATTTTTCCCCTGCAATGATGCTCCTGAAGATTTGGGCAGCTGGTAGCAACATAAGCAGTCGTCAATCCCAGAGCTGTGGCCCTGTGATTGGCTGAAGCTGCAACAGCTTGTCTGTGATTGGGTCCAGGCAGGGGAAAGAGGCGGTATTGCTGGGGGAGGGATAGGAATAGGGTAGCAGCTATGGGTTGTGGTGGTCAGCCGGTAATTGACATAAACACATTTAGCATCTCCTGGCTTCCACACAGCCTACAAGCCACTGATGCAGACCTTTGGAACATCTACATTTTAACAAGTTGAATAAATCCATATAATATAGCCTACATCTTCACAATAAATCCATGTAATATATCCTACACCTTCACAATAAATCCATGTAATATATCCTACACCTTCACAGTAAATCAATGTAATATAGTCTACACCTTCACAATAAATCCATTATTTATTTTAGACAGGTCTAAAGAAGCATGATATGAAGAAAACCTAGTCTATTTCAGAAGGACAGAATAGCATACTCTGAGTTGTCCTTATGTTAGGCCCTGATCTGGCTATGCCATATGGCTGTGGGCTACACTAGTTAATTTAGCAGACAAGATTAGTTTATAATTCCGTGGCATTATTTTATAGTATGAAGAATATAACTGAACAAAACTGAATAAAATCAAAAATATATTTTCTACAAAGGATTTGAGAGAGTGCTCACATGCGACTATTCTGTGTTGAGCAGTTAAGAAAGAAAAAGTTATTTATGCAACTTTAGTTGTGATACAAACGTTGGGTTATATGTTTAGATTTTTAATACATTGTTAGGCTGCATGATGCGACTCTAATGATGATTTGAAAAAAGTTGCAAAAATAAAAATAAATTTAAAAAAAAAAATTTGCACAGACTGCACACATCAGTCTCTGATGAGTCTCTGACAAGCACTTGATAATGCCTCGAATTTATCGGCAGCAACCCCTTAGTGTGGCCGCAATGTGTGGCCGCAATGCCTCCTAAAAAAAAATCCATGCCTTTTGCGGCCAGTGGCCGTTGTGCCCTTGGGCTAAATATAATCATTATAATTCCCTTCTCCCGGCTCCGAAACACCTCTCACTCACATGGCTCTCAGATATCTCAATTCTTATTAGCCAATGACCGTTAAGCAATCGGGTCTTTCTCACAGGCTACAAGTGAAGACAGACTCATCGGGGACGCAACTGTGCGCGTCCTTATCGATGTCCGAGGCGCATATTGAAAATGTTGGAAGAACTGTCCACATTTACTTTTCAGTCAGTCAACAAGATGAGGCTTAACGAACAGCAAAAGCACTAGTCTGTCAATCTACTATCCCCCATAGTACAAAAGTCGACCTATTCTATAGGTCAACTTGTCCTTCTGTGCAATAAATCAATATCCAAACACAGTCTGGGACAGTTGTGGGATACGATAGATTCCAAATTAATATAACCACTAGAATAAAAAAAAACTGATGCAACAGATGAGATCGTTTAGCTTAAAATATTGATAAACAATAAGGCTATTTTCTTTACATTATAAGCGCAGCAATGCGCACACGGCAGTAGGCTATAAGCGCAAATGTTCCACAATGCAATCAATTAGCGGGTTAACAGCATTCTTAAAAGTGACCGCAAATGCGATTTATGCATGTAATGCTTTTATTCTAAATTTGAATTTTTTTTGTGCTGAAAATGATCTTTGCTGAATTTGAAACTCACGCACTTCGTATCTACATCCCTTGGATGAAAGCGGATTAATGTGTTAATTTTATTAAGAAGTTAGTTGCGATACTTTAGTTGTGATACAAACCTTATCGAAAAATATATAGGCCTATGGGCTAGGTTACATGAGGTGTGAGACTAACCTTATTAAAACATATATGGCTATGGACTAGGCTACATGAGGTGTGATACTAACCTTATTAAAACATATAGGACTATGGGCTAGGCTACATGAGGTGTGATACTAACCTTATTAAAACATATAGGCCTATGGGCTAGGCTACATGAGGTGTGAGACTAACCTTATTAAAACATATAGGGCTAGGTTACATGAGGTGTGAGACTAACCTTATTAAAACATATAGGGCTAGGTTACATGAGGTGTGAGACTAACCTTATTAAAACATATAGGGCTAGGTTACATGAGGTGTGAGACTAACCTTATTAAAACATATAGGGCTAGGTTACATGAGGTGTGAGACTATGATCTGAAAAAGTTGCTAAAAAAAAAAGGCATGCTCTGTTTCTTACTGCACACAAGCTGGGCATCGTTCACAAGTGATGATACATCATTCATAAGTGACAGGACAATATTGTCACCCATTAGACTATTCTTGATTTAATCTTGTCTTTACATATACTAAATAATATATGTGTAAATTTTGTTTTGATTTAGAATGGACCGTTATCATGCACCTGTATCGAAACAGGGACAGGGGAAAAATACATGTCATCTATGCACTTAAATAGCGAATGGAGGACGCTTTTCTGGCGGATCAGAATATAGTAGGCCTAGCCTATAGAAAGCTGATGGGATCCTCTTCTTTTTAATAGAGGCCATCAAAATTATTTTTTCTCACACAATTACATAGCCGATAGGAATGTTGCGCAACATGGGCTCTCATGAAGTGTTTGATTAGATTTTTGGTTACAGATGCATTGATGGGCCTCCCGAGTGGCACATCGGTCTAAGGCACTGCATCTCAGTGCTAGAGGCGTCACTACAGACCCTGGTTCGATTCCAGGCTGTATCACAACCAGCCGTGATTGGGAGTCTCATAGGGTAGCGCACAATTGGTCCAGCGTCATCCGGGTTAGGATTTGGCCCGGGTAGGCCGTCATTATAAATAAGAATTTGTTCTTAACTGACTTGCCTCGTTAAATAAAGGTTCTATAAAATAATAATTAAATGTCAGAGTGATTAGAAGAACAATAGAGTGCTGAGTACCAGGAAGTTATCAAGTTTGGTAGGCTACTAATGACCAGCAGCAGCATCAGAGCTTGGAGAAGCTAATCGGTCACATGGAATTTGACTGCTGTCATGACTCGTGATCGCCGGTGTGGCTGTACAACGGTCACCGTAACAACCCTTGTTGTCACCGTAACAACCCATTATACACAGGGGTATAATGTTAGGGGGCGGCAGCGTAGTGGTTAGAGTGTTGGACTAGTAACCGAAAGGTTGCAAGATTGAATCCCCGGTACAAATCTGTTGTTCTGCCCCTGAACAAGGCAGTTAACCCACTGTTCCCATAATTGAAAATAAGAATTTGTTCTTAACTGATTTGCCTAGTTAAATAAAGGTAAAATAAAAAAATAAAAAAAATAAATGTATTCATCATTACTCATGTTACTGCTCACATCACAATGTGAGAGGAAGTTGATCATATTTTTAACGGTGTAAACGATCCTGTGAAAACAATTCCTTTCCTTTTCTAACATGGAACCAGTTTTAAAGTACTAAATCTAACTTCCTTCAGTAGTGTATGTCTCCACCGCCCACAGGTTCGGGTAACTGACAGGGTTTACCAATAGAAGACAATAGACTGTAGTGATTGACCTCTACGGCAAAAGCATCTGCAGGTCATCAGAAAATCCAAAAATCCTTAACTGTAATAAAGAAACGACAACGTCACCTGAAATATCTGAACATAGAACCCAGAATCTGATTATGACATCACTAACTACGAACTTTATTCCCCCCCCCCCCCCCCTTCCACCACAAACAGCCTTGAATGGTTTAATCCTCCCTATGGGGGATTAGAGGATGAGTTGATTGAATTGGGGCCTCATGGGGGTGTAGGAGATTTACAGCCCCACTAATACAATAGTCCTATAGAGAGGTGTTAGGTCTACCTGTCCGTTTTATTGCTTCTTTAATCAGAACAACAGTTTTCAGATGTGCTAACATAATTGCAAAAGGGTTTTCTAATGATCAATTAGCCTTTTAAAATGATAAACTTGGATTAGCTAACACAACGTGCCATTGGAACACAGGAGTGATGGTTGCTGATAATGGGCCTCTGTAGATATTCCATAAAAAATCTGCCGTTTCCAGCTACAATAGTCATTTACAACATTAACAATGTCTACACTGTATTTCTGATCAATTTGATGTTATTTTAAATGGACAAAAAAAATTGCTTTTCTTTCAAAAACAAAGACTTTTCTAAGTGACCCCAAACATTTGAACGGTAGTGTACTATACAGGGCTTTGGTCTAAAGTAGTGCACTATACAGGGCTCTGGTCTAAAGTAGTGCACTATACAGGGCTCTGGTCTAAAGTAGTGCACTATACAGGGCTCTGGTCTAAAGTAGTGCACTATACAGGGCTCTGGTCTAAAGTAGTGCACTATACAGGGCTCTGGTCTAAAGTAGTGCACTATACAGGGCTCTGGTCTAAAGTAGTGCACTATACAGGGCTCTGGTCTAAAGTAGTGCACTATACAGGGCTCTGGTCTAAAGTAGTGCACTATACAGGGCTCTGGTCTAAAGTAGTGCACTATACAGGGCTCTGGTCTAAAGTAGTGCACTATACAGGGCTCTGGTCTAAAGTAGTGCACTATATAGGGCTCTGGTAGGTCTTTATCTCAGTGACACAGTCCTGGTCATTATGACAAAGCTTTGTTCTGCCAGGTGAGATACTTTACATACAGGAAAACGGTTTTATCCTCCCCCCTCTACCTCCCTCCCTCTCCCCCCCCCCCCCCCCTCTACCTCCCTCCCTACCTCCCTCCCTCCCTACCCCCCTCCCTCCCTCCCTCTACCTCCCTCCCTACCTCTACCTCCCTACCTCTACCTCCCTCCCTCCCTACCTCTACCTCCCTCCCTACCTCTACCCCCCCCCTTTACCTCCCTCCCTATACCCCCCCTCTACCTCCCTCCCTACCTCCCTAACCCCCTCCCTCCCTCCCTACCTCCCTCCCTCTCCCTCCCTCTACCTCCCCCTCTACCTCCCTACCTCCCTCTCTACCTCCCTACCTCCCTCCCTACCTCTACCTCCCTACCTCCCTACCTCTACCTCCCTCCCTCCCTCCCTCTACCTCCCTCCCTCCCTCTACCCCCCCCCCTTTAACTCCCTCCCTCTACCTCCCTCCCTATACCCCCCCTCTACCTCCCTCCCTACCTCCCTAACCCCCTCCCTCCCTCTACCTCCCTCCCTACCTCCCTCCCTCCCTCTACCTCCCTCCCTCTACCCCCCCCCTACCTCCCTACCTCCCTCTCTACCTCCCTACCTCCCTCCCTCTACCTCCCTCCCTCTACCCCCCCCTCTACCTCCCTCCCTCTATCCCCCCCTCCACCTCCCTCCCTCCCCCCTCTACCTCCCTCCCTCCCTACCTCCCTCCCTCCCTCTACCTCCCTCCCTCTACCCCCCCCCTACCTCCCTACCTCCCTCTCTACCTCCCTACCTCCCTCCCTCTACCTCCCTCCCTCTACCCCCCCCCCTCTACCTCCCTCCCTCTATCCCCCCCTCCACCTCCCTCCCTCCCCCCTCTACCTCCCTCCCTCCCTACCTCCCTCCCTCTATCCCCCCTCTACCTCCCTCCCCCCCTCCACCTCCCTCCCTCCCCCCTCTACCTCTATCCCCCCCTCCACCTCCTTCCCTCCCCCCTCTACCTCCCTCCCTCCCTCCCTCTACCCCCCCTCTACCTCCCTCCCTTTCCCCCCCTCTATCTCCCTCCCTCCCTCCCTACCTCCCTCCCTCTATCCCTACCTCCCTCCCTCTATCCCCCCTCTACCTCCCCCCCTACCTCCCTACCTCCCTCCCTCCCTCTACCCCCCTCCCTCCCTACCTCCCTCCCTCCCTACCTCCCTCCCTCTACCTTCCTCCCTCCCTCCCTCCCTCCCTCCCTCCCTCCCTCCCTCCCTCCCTCTACCCCCCCTCTACCTCCCTCCCTTTCCCCCCCTCTATCTCCCTCCCTCCCTCCCTACCTCCCTCCCTCTATCCCTACCTCCCTCCCTCTATCCCTCCCTACCTCCCTCCCTACCTCCCTACCTCCCTCCCTCCCTCTACCCCCCTCCCTCCCTACCTCCCTCCCTCCCTCCCTCCCTCCCTCCCTCCCTACCTCCCTCCCTCCCTACCTCCCTACCTCCCTCCCTCTACCCCCTCCCTCTACCTTCCTCCCTCCCTCCCTCCCTCCCTCCCTCCCTACCTACCTACCTACCTCCCTCCCTACCTACCTACCTCCCTCCCTACCTCCCTCCCTCCCTCCCTCCCTCCCTACCTCCCTACCTCCCTCCCTCCCTCCCTCCCTCCCTACCTCCCTACCTCCCTACCTCCCTACCTCCCTCCCTCTACCCCCTCCCTCTACCTTCCTCCCTCCCTCCCTCCCTCCCTCCCTCCCTCCCTCCCTACCTACCTACCTCCCTCCCTCCCTCCCTCCCTCCCTCCCTCCCTCCCTCCCTCCCTCCCTCCCTCCCTCCCTCCCTACCTACCTACCTCCCTCCCTCCCTCCCTACCTCCCTCTACCTCCCTCTACCTCCCTACCTCCCTCCCTCCCTCCCTCTACCTCCCTCCCTCTCTCCCACCATGAAGCCAACAGGTTACAGTAATATAAGACAAGCGTATGTCAGGGTAAGATACTTTACATACAGGTAAGCCTTCAGCCAATAACAAACCAGACACATTAGCAACGGAGGACTGGGATGGGCTGGGAACAACAGAAGAGAAGAGAAGATTTTGAGGAAGAGAGAGAAGGGAGGACCTTAAGGATGTGGAGAAAGAGAGAGAGGGGGGGGGGTGAGAGGGAGATGGAGAGAGAGAGAGATTGAAGAAGTCCATGTTACAGACCTTTTAGATAGAAGTGGATGGCATCTAGTTCTGGCTCTAGTTGGGTTAGGGCAGTAGGGGGGCAGTAGGGGGGCAGTAGGGGGGGCAGTAGGGAAACAATGACAAGGGGTAACAGGGTAGTAGGGAAACAATGACAAGGGGTAACAGGGTAGTAGGGGAACAGTGGCGAGGGGGTAACAGGGCAGTAGGAAACAGTGACGAGGGGTAACAGGCCAGTAGGGGAACAGTGACGAGGGGTAACAGGGCAGTAGGGAACAGTGATGAGGGGTAACAGGCCAGTAGGGGACAGTGATGAGGGGTAACAGGGCAGTAGGAAACAGTGACGAGGGGTAACAGGGCAGTAGGGGAACAGTGACGAGGGGTAACAGGGCAGTATGGGAACAGTGATGAGGGGTAACAGGGCAGTAGGGAACAGTGACGAGGGGTAACAGGGCAGTAGGGAACAGTGACGAGGGGTAACAGGGCAGTAGGGGAACAGTGATGAGGGGTAACAGGGCAGTAGGGAACAGTGACGAGGGGTAACAGGGCAGTAGGGAACAGTGACGAGGGGTAACAGGGCAGTAGGGAACAGTGACGAGGGGTAACAGGTCAGTAGGGGACAGTGATGAGGGGTAACAGGGCAGTAGGGGAACAGTGATGAGGGGTAACAGGGCAGTAGGGAACAGTGATGAGGGGTAACAGGTCAGTAGGGGAACAGTTACGAGGGGTAACAGGGCAGTAGGGGAACAGTTACGAGGGGTAACAGGGCAGTAGGGGAACAGTGATGAGGGGTAACAGGGCAGTAGGGAACAGTGATGAGGGGTAACAGGGCAGTAGGGGAACAGTGATGAGGGGTAACAGGGCAGTAGGGGACAGTGACAAGGGGTAACAGGGCAGTAGGGGAACAGTGACGAGGGGTAACAGGGCAGTAGGGGACAGTGATGAGGGGTAACATGGCAGTAGGGAACAGTGATGAGGGGTAACAGGGTAGTAGGGAACAGTGATGAGGGGTAACAGGGCAGTAGGGGAACAGTGATGAGGGGTAACAGGGCAGTAGGGAACAGTGATGAGGGGTAACAGGGTAGTAGGGGAACAGTGATGAGGGGTAACAGGGCAGTAGGGAACAGTGACGAGGGGTAACAGGGCAGTAGGGAAACAGTGATGAGGGGTAACAGGGCAGTAGGGGAACAGTGATGAGGGGTAACAGGGCAGTAGGGAACAGTGACGAGGGGTAACAGGGCAGTAGGGAAACAGTTACGAGGGGTAACAGGGCAGTAGGGAACAGTGATGAGGGGTAACAGGGCAGTAGGGAAACAGTGATGAGGGGTAACAGGGCAGTAGGGGAACAGTGATGAGGGGTAACAGGGCAGTAGGGGAACAGTGATGAGGGGTAACAGGGCAGTAGGGGAACAGTGATGAGGGGTAACAGGGCAGTAGGGAACAGTGACGAGGGGTAACAGGGCAGTAGGGAAACAGTGATGAGGGGTAACAGGGTAGTAGGGGAACAGTGATGAGGGGTAACAGGTCAGTAGGGGAACCGTTACGAGGGGGCGACTGGTCAGGGGGTGAGGGGGTGACGGGGCAGTAGGGGAACAGTGACGATTGGGTGACATTTCTCCTCTTACTTTGGGTGAACTGAAGAGATTCCACCTGCGAGGGCTGGGCTTCTTGAGGAGGGACTGTGGAGTGAGGGTGGTGAAACATCAGACAGCATGAGAGAGACGAGATGGGAGAATAGAGGAGGAGGAAGAGGAGTGGGGAAGAGACATGGGAATAGACAGATGTCTTCTTTAAGAAACTCTTTGAAGAGGTAGGGTAGGTCCTTTCGGGAAGACTCTGCTGTCCTAGCTTCAGGGGGAAGATGGACAGGGACTCTGCTGTCCTAGCTTCAGGGGGAAGATGGGCAGGGACTCTGCTGTCCTAGCTTCAGGGGGAAGATGGTTCCACCATTGGGGTGCCAGGACAGAGAAGAGCTTGGACTGGGCTGAGCGGAAACTGACTTCCCATAGGGGGTGGGACGTCCAAGAGACCAGAGGTGGACCGGAGATTACTTTCAGGGTGATGAACCATCTAAAATGAAGTTGTGAAATCTTGCACCTTCTCCAAACCTTAAACCAGGTGTCAATGAACCTTTTGTTGCGGACATTCAACCTGAAATGAGGTTATGTGTTGATACTTGATGAAACCTACCCGACAGACCTCACTTTCATCACATCTGGTGTGACCCTGTTGTGTTCATCAATGTTGTTGTTCGTTGTTGTTATTTACCAGAAAAACAACAGTATATCATCATAATGATGACTCCCATTTGATTGAGGAATGACTACAGATTGATGAGTAGGTTTGCAAAATTCCAGTTACTTTTCCCCCCAAAATTCCCAAGTTTTCCAGAAATCAGTGTTGGAAGAGTCCTGGATTAAAGACAGAATAAGCAGGTGGAAATCCAGATTCCTCCAAACAGGATTCCTGGAAAACCTGGGAATTTTGGTGAAAGTTACCGGAATTGTGCAACCCAACGAATGAGGATAAAGTAGAGTTATCAGATGGTGACCGACCCAGATGAAGTAAACGATATCCCCAATTCACCTTAGTGTTTATTGAAGCTTTTCCTGGTCAGGCCAACAGGCAACATGCATGAATGGGTTTGATACAAAAGCCAAGGAGAGAAAAGGCCCAGCACTCTTTTCTGCTGATTGGTTCAGGAAAGCTGGTGATTGGAAATCAGGGGCTAGGGGTCACAGGTCAGGGGCTAGAAGCCGTGTTAGAGATGTTACATGGGGAAATACAGGAAGCAGCAGTTGTTGTTGTTGTTGAGTAACGGCCATGGGTTCACACACACACACACACACACACACACACACACACACACACACACACACACACACACACACACACACACACACACACACACACACACACACACACACACACACACACACACACACACACACACACACACACACACACACACACATACACAATGGTGTGACTAAAGGGGGGGCAGGCTGAGACACGCTCATGCTGCTCACACAGTCACACACACACACGTGCACACACACACACACGGTGAGCAGGTACAGGTGCAGGCTGATTCAGCTCAGTACCTGGGGGGTGACAGTGGAGAGGGAGGGGCTGTCTGAGAGGTGTTTGGCTACCTGCAGAGCCTCTATCCTCAGAGCAGCTAGAACCAGTTCCTCCTGAGACGCAGGTAGGACGGGGGGGGAGGGGTGAGTGGGAGGAGGGAGGGTGTGGCCGGAGGGAGGAGGAAGGGTGTGGCCGGAGGGAGGAGGAAGGGGAGGAGACATAAAGGGAACCAGAAGTTGAGGCTACTTACTTCCCACCTACAGTACCCACACACACTCACAGATCAACAAACAGTCACACACACATACAGTAGTCAACACTTAACAGGCTAACATATTGTAGATAAAGGCAAAGGAAGCTCTGAAAGTAATGGAGTAGCTAAGGTAAAGGAAGCTCTGAAAGTAATGGAGTAGCTAAGGTAAAGGAAGCTCTGAAAGTAATGGAGTAGCTAAGGTAAAGGAAGCTCTGAAAGTAATGGAGTAGCTAAGGTAAAGGAAGCTCTGAAAGTAACGGAGTAGCTAAGGTAAAGGAAGCTCTGAAAGTAATGGAGTAGCTAAGGTAAAGGAAGCTCTGAAAGTAATGGAGTAGCTAAGGTAAAGGAAGCTCTGAAAGTAATGGAGTAGCTAAGGTAAAGGTAGCTCTGAAAGTAATGGAGTAGCTAAGGTAAAGGAAGCTCTGAAAGTAATGGAGTAGCTAAGGTAAAGGAAGCTCTGCAAGTAATGGAGTAGCTAAGGTAAAGGAAGCTCTGAAAGTAATGGAGTAGCTAAGGTAAAGGAAGCTCTGAAAGTAATGGAGTAGCTAAGGTAAAGGAAGCTCTGAAAGTAATGGAGTAGCTAAAGTAAAGGAAGCTCTGAAAGTAATGGAGTAGCTAAGGTAAAGGAAGCTCTGAAAGTAATGGAGTAGCTAAGGTAAAGGAAGCTCTGAAAGTAATGGAGTAGCTAAGGTAAAGGAAGCTCTGAAAGTAATGGAGTAGCTAAGGTAAAGGAAGCTCTGAAAGTAATGGAGTAGCTAAGGTAAAGGAAGCTCTGAAAGTAATGGAGTAGCTAAGGTAAAGGAAGCTCTGAAAGTAATGGAGTAGCTAAGGTAAAGGAAGCTCTGAAAGTAATGGAGTAGCTAAGGTAAAGGAAGCTCTGAAAGTAATGGAGTAGCTAAGGTAAAGGAAACTCACTAAACAACAGGGTGAAAATAAAGAGAGGCAGAGACAGTGAGGACACACACTCATCCTCAAACACCAATAGCATAACCATGATAAATCAATAGTATAACCATGATAAATCAATAGTATAACCATGATAAATCAATAATATAACCATGATAAATCAATAATATAACCATGATAAATCAATAATATAACCATGATAAATCAATAGTATAACCATGATAAATCAATAATATAACCATGATAAATCAATAATATAACCATGATAAATCAATAATATAACCATGATAAATCAATAGTATAACCATGATAAATCAATAGTATAACCATGATAAATCAATAATATAACCATGATAAATCAATAATATAACCATGATAAATCAATAATATAACCATGATAAATCAATAATATAACCATGATAAATCAATAGTATAACCATGATAAATCAATAATATAACCATGATAAATCAATAATATAACCATGATAAATCAATAGTATAACCATGATAAATCAATAGTATAACCATGATAAATCAATAATATAACCATGATAAATCAATCATATAAATCAATAGTATAACCATGATAAATCAATAGTATAACCATGATAAATCAATAATATAACCATGATAAATCAATAATATAAATCAATAGTATAACCATGATAAATCAATAGTATAACCATGATAAATCAATAATATAACCATGATAAATCAATAATATAAATCAATAGTATAACCATGATAAATCAATAATATAACCATGATAAATCAATAATATAACCATGATAAATCAATAATATAACCATGATAAATCAATAATATAAATCAATAATATAACCATGATAAATCAATAGTATAACCATGATAAATCAATAATATAAATCAATAGTATAACCATGATAAATCAATAATATAAATCAATAGTATAACCATGATAAATCAATAATATAAAGCAGTAGTATAACCATGATAAATCAATAGTATAACCATGATAAATCAATAATATAACCATGATAAATCAATAATATAACCATGATAAATCAATAGTATAACCATGATAAATCAATAGTATAACCATGATAAATCAATAATATAACCATGATAAATCAATAGTATAACCATGATAAATCAATAATATAACCATGATAAATCAATAATATAACCATGATAAATCAATAATATAAATCAATAATATAACCATGATAAATCAATAATATAAATCAATAATATAACCATGATAAATCAATAATATAACCATGATAAATCAATAGTATAACAATGATAAATCAATAATATAAATCAATAATATAAATCAATAATATAACCATGATAAATCAATAGTATAACAATGATAAATCAATAATATAAATCAATAATATAAATCAATAATATAACCATGATAAATCAATAGTATAACCATGATAAATCAATAATATAAATCAATAATATAAATCAATAATATAACCATGATAAATCAATCAAATAAATCAATAACATACCCATGATAAATCAATAATATAACCCTAATAAATCAATAATATAACCATGATAAATCAATAATACGATAGAGAGGGTCCAAAGGGAAGCAGGTTGGCACGCCAGGTAGAACTCTGACTCTAATCAACACACCTGTAGTTTGAGGGCGAAGGCAGTGGGGTTGGTCTCTGCTAGGTCAGGCTCCACAGCCTCCAGGTACACCAGGGGGTCAGGACACTCAGACAGCCTGGTTAAGAGGGGTGCGTCTGGGGCTGGGACCTCCATAGGGCCCTGGGTGGGTAGCTACAGTACAGGGGGTGGCAGCAGGGAGGCGGAAGGGGGTGAGGAGCGGGGTGAGGAGCCGGTCAGCGTTGCGTAGCAAAGCTTTGGGCAGTGTCAGAAGGTTGGTAGTGGCTGAGATGCTGAGAAGGAGGTATGAGTTGTTTCTTGCTGGCTGGTAGGTAGTTTATGGTAGTTACCTTATGGAAGTTAACTTACGCCAGGGCTTTGAAAGTTTAACCGGGGTAGCATCTACACTGGAGGCCATACAGTATTTAGGGTTGGCACTGTCGCCTTCTACTGTATACATGACAATAACACGGACAGAGTTGAGAGGTCGCGGCATAGCGAACTGGGAAAGAAAATGTGCCGTAACATTGTATTCTGAGATGAGCCTGACACAAAGAGCGTACAGATGGAAGACGACGAGAAACATACAGTCATTGCATCAGGTGTATTGCTAGATTTTTTTTTCTCCAAACGTATTGATTGACAGCCAGAGAGTTCAATATTGTGACTCACCACTCCATGATCCCTGTCTGTGCTCTGTGTCCGTCTGAGTGACTGGCTCTCTCTCTTCCTGGTCTTCTCCTTCTCTCCAGCGGACCCCTCCGGACCGGGCCGAGACCCCTCCGGACCGGGCCGAGAGCCCAGCACAGGGGTCTTCATCTGGGCTGTGATCTGGGCCTCTATCTCCTCAAAACTCCTAGAGAGAGGGAGAGAAGGAAGGAGGGATGTTGAGGAGGACAGAGAGGATCTATGTGTGGTAGAAGCATTAAAATAGTGACTAGAAGGGGATAGTAACTGAAATGTTGTTCGGCATACCCTTCTAAATCCGAGATTTAGAACTAATTACTAATGTAATTCGTGCTCATGTTGATCACTGTGTGTGACTAAAGAGTGTGTGTGTGTGTGTGTGTGTGTGTGTGTGTGTGTGTGTGTGTGTGTGTGTGTGTGTGTGTGTGTGTGTGTGTGTGTGTGTGTGTGTGTGTGTGTGTGTGTGTGTGTGTGTGTTGTACCCTGTGCAGGGAGAGTTGGGTTCTGATCCGTGGTTAGGCTTGGTCAGGCTGTCTGTCACAGAGTCCAGCTTCAAGTAGAGAGCAGAAGGTTTCTTCACAGACAGAGGCTGGAGAGAGAGAGAGTGTGAGAGAGGGCAGGAGTGTGTGAGAAAGAGAGAGAGTGTGTGTGTGAGTCAGAGAGTGAGAGTGTGAGAGAGAGTAGGGGAGAGAGAGATAGAGTAGGAGAGAGTAGGAGAGGACATTAATACAATTAGTCCCAACCAAATCACGAAAAAACAAAAAGACTATTACTTGACACATTGGAAATAATTAACAAAAATCAGAGCAAACTAGAATGCCATTTAACAGAGAGTACACAGTGGCAGAATACCTGACCACTGTGGTAAAATACCTGACCACTGTGGCAGAATACCTGACCACTGTGGTAAAATACCTGACCACTGTGGCAGAATACCTGACCACTGTGGCAGAATACCTGACCACTGTGGTAAAATACCTGACCACTGTGGTAAAATACCTGACCACTGTGGTAGAATACCTGACCACTGTGGTAAAACACCTGACCACTGTGGCAGAATACCTGACCACTGTGGTAAAATACCTGACCACTGTGGTAAAATACCTGACCACTGTGGTAAAATACCTGACCACTGTGGTAAAATACCTGACCACTGTGGTAGAATACCTGACCACTGTGGTAAAACACCTGACCACTGTGGTAAAATACCTGATCACAGTGGCTGACCCAAACATAAGGAAAGCTTTGACTATGTACAGACTCAGTGAGCATAGCCTTGCTATTGAGAAAGGCCGCCGTAGGCAGACCCGGCTCTCAAGAGAAGACAGACTATGTGCACACTGCCCACAAAATGAGGTGGAAACTGAGCTGCACTTCCTTACTTCCTGCCAAATGTATGACCGTAATAGAGACACATATTTCCCTCAGATTACACAGATCCACAAAGAATTCGAAAACAAACCCGATTTTAATAAACTCCCATATCTACTGGGTGAAATACCACAGTGTTCCATCACAGCAGCAAGATTTGTGACCTGTTGCCACAAGAAAAGGTAAACCAGTGAAGAACAAACACCATTGTAAATACAACCCATATTTATGCTTATTTATTTTCCCTTCTGTACTTTAACCATTTGTACATCATTACAACACTGTTTTTAGACATAATATGACATTTGAAATGTCTTTATTCCTTTGGAACTTCTGTGAGTGTTATGTTCACTGTTCATTTTTATTGTTTATTTCACTTTTGTTGATAATCTACTTCACTTGCTTTGGCAATGTTAACATATGTTTCCCATGCCAATAAAGCCCTTACATTGAAATTGAATTGAGAGAGAGAGAGATGCTTTGGCATTGTTAATATACAGTATGTTTTGAAATTGAACCAAGAGCACACAGCAGCAGTAAAATATGTCAGAAACACAAAGATATTTTAACACTAAAGTATGCAAGGACAGTCCGTCTCAAAGACAGTCCGTCTCGAGGACAGTCCTTCTCGAGGACAGTCCTTCTCGAGGACAGTCCGTCTCGAGGACAGTCCGTCTCAATCATTATGTCAGGTAAACATATAGACATACTGTAAGTAACCAGTATCGAATCTTCATAGATCACTTCAGAATTTGAGCTAGTTTCACTTCTATCTCCCGACCCCTTCCTATCTGACTGACAGCACAGACTGTGGATAGATATTCACCTGTGAAGAGGAACCTTCCTATCAGACTGTGGATAGATATTCCCTGGTGAAGAGGAACCTTCCTATCAGACTGTGGATAGATATTCCCCCGGTGAAGAGGAACCTTCCTATCAGACTGTGGATAGATATTCACCTGTGAAGAGGAACCTTCCTATCTGACTGTGGATAGATATTCCCCCGGTGAAGAGGAACCTTCCTATCAGACTGTGGATAGATATTCCCCCGGTGAAGAGGAACCTTCCTATCAGACTGTGGATAGATATTCCCCCGGTGAAGAGGAACATTCCTATCAGACTGTGGATAGATATTCCCCCGGTGAAGAGGAACCTTCCTATCAGACAGTGGATAGATATTCCCCCGGTGAAGAGGATCCTGTGGATAGATATTCCCGGGTGAAGAGGAACATTCCTATCAGACTGTGGATAGATATTCCCCGGTGAAGAGGAACCTTCCTATCAGACTGTGGATAGATATTCCCCCGGTGAAGAGGATCCTGTGGATAGATATTCCCTGGTGAAGTGGAACCTTCCTATCAGACTGTGGATAGATTTTCCCCCGGTGAAGAGGAACCTTCCTATCAGACTGTGGATAGATATTCACCGGTGAAGAGGAACCTTCCTATCAGACTGTGGATAGATATTCCCCCGGTGAAGAGGAACCTTCCTATCAGACTGTGGATAGATATTCCCCCGGTGAAGAGGAACCTTCCTATCAGACTGTGGATAGATATTCACCGGTGAAGAGGAACCTTCCTATCAGACTGTGGATAGATATTCCCCGGTGAAGAGGAACCTTCCTATCAGACTGTGGATAGATATTCCCCCGGTGAAGGGGAACCTTCCTATCAGACTGTGGATAGATATTCCCCGGTGAAGAGGAACCTTCCTATCAGACTGTGGATAGATATTCCCCGGTGAAGAGGAACCTTCCTATCTGACTGTGGATAGATATTCCCCCGGTGAAGAGGAACCTTCCTATCAGACTGTGGATAGATTTTCCCTCGGTGAAGAGGAACCTGTGGATAGATATTCAATGGTGAAGAGGAACCTTCCTATCAGACTGTGGATAGATTTTCCCCCGGTGAAGAGGAACCTTCCTATCAGACTGTGGATAGATTTTCCTCCGGTGAAGAGGAACCTTCCTATCAGACTGTGGATAGATATTCCCCGGTGAAGAGGAACCTTCCTATCAGACTGTGGATAGATATTCCCCGGTGAAGAGGAACCTTCCTATCTGACTGTGGATAGATTTTCCCCCGGTGAAGAGGAACCTTCCTATCAGACTGTGGATAGATTTTCCCCCGGTGAAGAGGAACCTGTGGATAGATATTCACCGGTGAAGAGGAACCTTCCTATCAGACTGTGGATAGATATTCCCCCGGTGAAGAGGAACCTTCCTATCAGACTGTGGATAGATATTCCCCCGGTGAAGAGGAACCTTCCTATCAGACTGTGGATAGATATTCCCCCGGTGAAGAGGAACCTTCCTATCAGACTGTGGATAGATATTCCCCGGTGAAGAGGAACCTTCCTATCAGACTGTGGATAGATATTCCCCCGGTGAAGAGGATCCTGTGGATAGATATTCCCCCGGTGAAGAGGAACCTGTGGATAGATATTCCCCCGGTGAAGAGGAACCTGTGGATAGATATTCCCCCGATGAAGAGGACCTGTTGATAGATATTCCCTCGGTGAAGAGGAACCTGTGGATAGATACTCACCGGCGAAGAAGAGACAATCTTCTCCATGTACTCAATCTCATGGTCTGACACTGGAGACAACAGAAAAGACAGAGTTAGAGACACTCAATCTCATGGTCTGACACTGGAGACAACAGAAAAGACAGAGTTAGAAACAGAAAGAGAGAAAATAGAAAATTGTCAGAGGAAGAACAGTGACAGTTAAGGACAGAAAAGGCTGGCTGGACTAGGTTAGACTGGGCTGGACTAGGTTAGACTGGGATGGACTAGGCTAGACTGGGATGGACTAGGTTAGACTGGCTGGGCTAGGTTAGACTGGGCTGGACTAGGTTAGACTGGCTGGGCTAGGTTAGACTGGCTGGGCTAGGTTAGACTGGGATGGACTAGGTTAGACTGGCTGGGCTAGGTTAGACTGGGCTGGACTAGGTTAGACTGGGCTGGACTAGGTTAGACTGGGATGGACTAGGTTAGACTGGGATGGACTAGGTTAGACTGGGATGGACTAGGTTAGACTGGCTGGGCTAGGTTAGACTGGGATGGACTAGGTTAGACTGGGATGGACTAGGTTAGACTGGGATGGACTAGGCTAGACTGGGCTGGACTAGGTTAGACTGGGCTGGACTAGGTTAGACTGGGCTGGACTAGGTTAGACGGGGCTGGACTAGGTTAGACTGGGCTGGACAAGGCTAGACTGGGATGGACTAGGTTAGACTGGGATGGACTAGGCTAGACTGGGCTGGACTAGGTTAGACTGGGCTGGACTAGGTTAGACTGGGCTGGACTAGGTTAGACTGGGAATGACTAGGTTAGACTGGGCTGGACTAGGTTAGAATGGGATGGACTAGGTTAGACTGGGCTGGACTAGGTTAGACTAGGATGGACTAGGTTAGACTGGGCTGGACAGGGCTAGACTGGGCTGGACTAGGTTAGACTGGGATGAACTAGGTTAGACTGGGCTGGACTAGGTTAGACTGGGCTGGACAAGGCTAGACTGGACTGGACAAGGCTAGACTGGGATGGACTAGGTTAGACTGGGATGGACTAGGTTAGACTGGGATGGACTAGGTTAGACTGGCTGGGCTAGGTTAGACTGGGATGGACTAGGTTAGACTGGCTGGGCTAGGTTAGACTGGGCTGGACTAGGTTAGACTGGGCTGGACTAGGTTAGACTGGCTGGGCTAGGTTAGACTGGCTGGGCTAGGTTAGACTGGCTGGGCTAGGTTAGACTGGCTGGGCTAGGTTAGACTGGGCTGGACTAGGTTAGACTGGGATGGACTAGGTTAGACTGGGCTGGACTAGGTTAGACTGGGATGGACTAGGTTAGACTGGGCTGGACTAGGTTAGACTGGGCTGACTAGGTTAGACTGGGATGGACTAGGTTAGACTGGGCTGGACTAGATTAGACTGGGCTGGACTAGGTTAGACTGGGCTGGACAAGTTTAGACTGGGATGGACTAGGTTAGACTGGGATGGACTAGGCTAGACTGGGCTGGACTAGGCTAGACTGGGATGGACTAGGTTAGACTGGGATGGACTAGGTTAGACTGGCTGGGCTAGGTTAGACTGGGATGGACTAGGTTAGACTGGGATGGACTAGGCTAGACTGGGCTGGACTAGGTTAGACTGGGCTGGACTAGGTTAGACTGGGCTGGACTAGGTTAGACGGGGCTGGACAAGGCTAGACTGGGATGGACTAGGTTAGACTGGGCTGGACTAGGTTAGACTGGGCTGGACAAGGCTAGACTGGGCTGGACAAGGCTAGACTGGGATGGACTAGGTTAGACTGGGATGGACAAGGTTAGCCTGGGATGGACTAGGTTAGACTGGGCTGGACTAGGTTAGACTGGGCTGGACTAGGTTAGACTGGGCTGGACAAGTTTAGACTGGGCTGGACAAGGCTAGACTTGGATGGACTAGGTTAGACTGGGATGGACTAGGCTAGACTGGGCTGGACTAGGCTAGACTGGGCTGGACTAGGTTAGACTGGGATGGACTAGGTTAGACTGGGCTGGACAAGGCTAGACTGGGATGGACTAGGTTAGACTGGGATGGACTAGGCTAGACTGGGCTGGACTAGGCTAGACTGGGATGGACTAGGTTAGACTGGGATGGACTAGGTTAGACTGGGCTGGACTAGGCTAGACTGGGCTGGACTAGGCTAGACTGGGATGGACTAGGTTAGACTGGGATGGACTAGGTTAGACTGGGATGGACTAGGTTAGACTGGGCTGGACTAGGTTAGACTGGGATGGACTGGGTTAGACTGGGATGGACTAGGTTAGACTGGGCTGGACAGGGCTAGACTGGGAAGAACTAGGTTAGACTGGGCTGGACTAGGTTAGACTGGGCTGGACAATGCTAGACTGGGCTGGACAAGGTTAGACTGGGCTGGAATATGTTAGACTGGCTGGACTAGGTTAGACTGGGAAGGACTAGGTTAGACTGGGCTGGACAAGGCTAGACTGGGCTGGACTAGGTTAGACTGGCTGGACTAGGTTAGACTGGGATGGACTAGGTTAGACTGGGCTGGACTAGGTTAGACTGGGCTGGACTGGGTTAGACTGGGCTGGACTAGGTTAGACTGGGCTGGACAGGGCTAGACTGGGCTGGACTAGGTTAGACTGGGATGAACTAGGTTAGACTGGGCTGGACTAGGTTAGACTGGGCTGGACAAGGCTAGACTGGACTGGACAAGGCTAGACTGGGATGGACTAGGTTAGACTGGGCTGGACTAGGCTAGACTGGGCTGGACTAGGTTAGACTGGGCTGGACTAGGCTAGACTGGGCTGGACTAGGTTAGACTGGGCTGGACTAGGTTAGACTGGGCTGGACTAGGTTAGACTGGGATGGACTAGGTTAGACTGGGCAAGGTTAGACCGGGCTGGACTAGGTTAGACTGGGCTGGACTAGGTTAGACTGGTCTGGACTAGGTTAGACTGGTCTGGACTAGGTTAGACTGGGCTGGACTAGGTTAGACTGGGCTGGACAAGAATAGACTGGGCTGGACAGGGCTAGACTGGGCTGGACAGGGCTAGACTGGGCTGGACAGGGCTAGACTGGGCTGGACTAGGTTCGACTGGGCTGAACTAGGTTAGACTGGGCTGGACTAGGTTAGACTGGGCTGGACTAGGTTAGACTGGGCTGGACAAGGCTAGACTGGGCTGGACAAGGCTAGACTGGGATAGACTGGGATGGACTAGGCTAGACTGGGCTGGACTAGGCTAGACTGGGCTGGACTAGGTTAGACTGGGATGGACTAGGTTAGACTGGGCTGGACTATGCTAGACTCGGCTGGACTAGGCTAGACTGGGATGGACTAGGTTAGACTGGGATGGACTAGGTTAGACTGGGATGGACTAGGTTAGACTGGGCTGGACTAGGCTAGACTCGGCTGGACTAGGCTAGACTGGGATGGACTAGGTTAGACTGGGATGGACTAGGTTAGACTGGGATGGACTAGGTTAGACTGGGATGGACTAGGTTAGACTGGGATGGACTAGGTTAGACTGGGATGGACTAGGTTAGACTGGGCTGGACAGGGCTAGACTGGGATGAACTAGGTTAGACTGGGCTGGACTAGGTTAGACTGGGCTGGACAAGGCTAGACTGGGCTGGACAAGGTTAGACTGGGCTGGAATAGGTTAGACTGCCTGGACTAGGTTAGACTGGGATGGACTAGGTTAGACTGGGATGGACTAGGTTAGACTGGGCTGGACTAGGTTAGACTGGGATGGACTAGGTTAGACTGGGCTGGACAAGGCTAGACTGGACTGGACTAGGCTGAAATAAGATGGACTGGACTAGGCTGGACTTGGCTGGACTGGGCTTGGCTGGATAAGGCTAGACTGGGTTGGACTAGACTGTTCATGTCTGTCTCTTCATGTACTGCATAGCTGTAGGACCCACTTTTAACCCAGACAGGCAGACATACTCTGGGTAGCTGGATAGCTAGCTGCTTAATTAACGTCTAATAGAAATCAATAGTGATGCTGCTAACAGCATGCAGACATTAACTTTGACATGAAATTGTTCAATAACTATTGAATTACATTTTTATTTTTAACTCTCTCCCTTTCTGGCTCCATTTGATCAATGTCAGCCTTGATTTGGCCATATGTATATTGAAGGAAACACTCACTTACCTCGACTGTTCTCGTTGACAAAGGCTGTGAGGTCAGAGGGTTGGGGGAAGTCCTCATGGGGTTCAGAGGTCCTCTCTGCCTCCATGTATGCCCACTTGTGGTTGGTTGAGGAGACCAGCTTCTCTTTTTGATTGGAGGAAGAGGCCAGCTTCTCTTCGTCTGTAGCGTGGTCGTCCTGTAGCGGGGGGCTATGAGGCTGGGCTTCATCTACTGGGGTGGACTCCTGGAGCGGAGGAAGGAGGTGAGGGGTTGTGGAGGTGAGGAGGTGAGGAGGTGAGGAGGTGTGGAGGTGTGGAGGTGAGGAGGTGTGGAGGTGAGGAGGTGTGGAGGTGAGGAGGTGAGGAGGTGAGGAGGTGAGGAGGTGTGGAGGTGTGGAGGTGAGGAGGTGAGGAGGTGAGGAGGTGAGGAGGTGTGGAGGTGAGGGGTTGTGGAGGTGTGTGTGTATGTAGAGATGTGTTGAGGTGTGTGTGTGTGTGTGTGTGTGTGTGTGTGTGTGTGTGTGTGCGTGCGTGCGTGCGTGCGTGCGTGCGTGCGTGCGTGCGTGCGTGCGTGCGTGCGTGCGTGCGTGCGTGCGTGCGTGCGTGTGTGTGTAGAGAGAGATGTGTTGAGGTGTGTGTGTGAGAGAAGACTGACCTGTGATGATAGCTCAGACGTGGGCGATCTCTTTGGGGACCTCTTGACTCTGAAAGTATTACTGGAAGAGGAAGGAGAGAAGAAGAGGAAGGAGAGAAGAAGAGGAAGGAGAGAAGAAGAGGAAGGAGAGAAGAAGAGGAAGGAGAGAAGAAGAGGAAGGAGAGAAGAAGAGGAAGGAAAGAAGAAGAGGAAGGAGAGAAGAAGAGGAAGGAGAGAAGAAGAGGAAGGAGAGAGAGATGTGAGCGGATCAGAGCATCCCTGGCAGAGACTTCATCAATGAACGCTTCATAAATAAGTCAAACCTTAATCAATACATCAACTCTATTGTCTTCTAAACAACAAGAGGCATATTTTTCTCCCTCCTATTGCGTATGTTTAGCTCAGTAAGTAGTCATTCACAACACAAGGGGGGTTAATGACAAAGCGATGATGTCCATGTGCATGGTGTAAAGCAATATCATCAAAACTCAAAATGCGTAATACTCACATGTTGTTGGATTCAACTGATAATACATGTTTCAGGATTTTGCGTCGCTAGTTTAGTTAGCGTACATTGCGTTAATTTGACTAGAATTACAGTAGGTTGGAAGTCAATTTCTGCCTCAACATTTGCTGTCATGATTCACATTGATGGTATACATTAGTCTGGGGTTCCCAAACCTCTCCTCAGGGACCCCCAGACATTACAATCCCTCCCCCCCCCCCCCCCCCCCCCCCCAGATGTTTCACTATGTAATTATAGCTCTGAACTAGCAAAACTGATTCAAGTAGTCAGGGGCTTGAGGATTAGTTGACGAGTTGAATCAGGTCCTAGTTCTGAAATAAATCAAATGCATGGAAAGGCTGCATTAGGCAACAGACTCCAATGTTAATTCTTTGCCTAAGTTAGCGTGTTAGCGTGTTAGCATGTTAGCGTGTTAGCGTGTTAGCATGTTAGCATGTTAGCGTGTTAGCGTGTTAGCATGTTAGCATGTTAGCGTGTTAGCGTGTTAGCGTGTTAGCGATATGAGATGAATAGTCCAAACTAATGCTGTCATGATACCAGTATTGCGAAACTAATATACCAGATTTTCCTGAAGCAGATTTCACTCTATAGTCCTTTCAAACCTACTTTTGTCAAATATTGAGCAAGTTTGTTTTTGCATGGCTCGGTGCCCATTATTCCAACCGTGGCACCGGGTCACCGTGGCACCGGGTAATGCAAAGCGAACCGGGCCCATTGTGTGCTGTAGCTTTCAAAAGAAACACATGAGAATCTGGGTGTTTCCAACATTAGGACTGTTTTCTTCCAGAAATGAATTTTGCTTCATGTTTCCTTTCCACAATACGGGTAGTGTGACCACCCTCGCCTAAACCCAAATATACTGCACCTTAGTGTGACCACCCTCGTCTAAACCCAAATATACTGCACCTTAGTGTGACCACCCTCGTCTAAACCCAAATATACTGCACCTTAGTGTGACCACCCTCGTCTAAACCCAAATATACTGCACCTTAGTGTGACCACCCTCGTCTAAACCCAAATATACTGCACCTTAGTGTGACCACCCTCGTCTAAACCCAAATATACTGCACCTTAGTGTGACCACCCTCATCTAAACCCAAATATACTGCACCTTAGCGTGACCACCCTCGTCTAAACCCAAATATACTGCACCTTAGTGTGACCACCCTCGTCTAAACCCAAATATACTGCACCTTAGTGTGACCACCCTCGTCTAAACCCAAATATACTGCACCTTAGTGTGACCACCCTCGCCTAAACCCAAATATACTGCACCTTAGTGTGATCACCCTCGTCTAAACCCAAATATACTGCACCTTAGTGTGACCACCCTCGCCTAAACCCAAATATACTGCACCTTAGTGTGACCACCCTCGTCTAAACTCACGACTAACCTCTGTTGCTCATCAATAGAGGAGCTACTACCGTGTGAATGGTCTCTATCCCTTGGAGAAGAGGTGCCCCGGTACAAGACAAGGTTACATTTATATGGCAGGATGCTCATTGAAGAAAATGGGCCTGGTAGAGCTTCTCTGATTGGTTGGTTTTGCATGGTAGAGCTTGTCTGATTGGTTGATGGGCGTGGTAGAGTTTCTCTAATTGGTTGGGTTTTTATGGTAGAGCTTGCCTGATTGGTTGATGGGCCTGGTAGAGCTTCTCTGATTGGTTGGTTTTTTATGGTAGAGCTTGTCTGATTGGTTGATGGGCCTGGTAGAACTTCTCTGATTGGTTGGTTTTTTATGGTAGAGATTGGTTGATGGGCCTGGTAGAGCTTCTCTGATTGGTTGGTTTTTTATGGTAGAGCTTGTCTGATTGGTTGATGGGCGTGGTAGAGCTTCTCTGATTGGTTGTCTTTATGTTACTGGTGTGTTAATAAGGAGGAAGACAGGGTTGCAACATTTCCCAGGTTTTCCAGAAATCCTGGTTGGGAAGATTCCCAGAATTTCAGGAGAACCTGTGAATTTGGGGAAAGTTAGAAGGAGAGGAGCACGACGGGGAGGAGCACGGCGGGGAGGAGCACGACGGGGAGGAGCACGACTCCCGATGGGGAGGAGCACGACGGGGAGGAGCAAGACGGGGAGGAGCACGACGGGGAGGAGCGGGACGGGGAGGAGCGGGACGGGGAGGAGCACGGCCGGGAGGAGCACGACGAGGAGGAGCACGACGGGGAGGAGCGGGACGGGGAGGAGCGGGACGGGGAGGAGCACGACGGGGAGGAGCACGACGGGGAGGAGCACGACGGGGAGGAGCGGGTGGGGGGGAGCACGACTCCCGATGGGGAGGAGCACGACGGGGAGGAGCACGACGGGGAGGAGCACGACGGGGAGGAGCACGACGGGGAGGAGCGGGACGGGGAGGAGCACGACGGGGAGGAACACGACGGGGAGGAGCGGGACGGGGAGGAGCACGACGGGGAGGAGCACGACGGGGAGGAGCGGGACGGGGAGAAGCACGACTCCCGATGGGGAGGAGCACGACGGGGAGGAGCATGACGGGGAGGAGCACGACGGGGAGGAGCGCGACGGGGAGGAGCGGGACGGGGAGGAGCGGGACGGGGAGGAGCGGGACGGGGAGGAGCACGACGGGGAGGAGCACGATGGGGAGGAGCACGACTCCCGATGGGGAGGAGCACGACTCCCGATGGGGAGGAGCACGACGGGGAGGAGCACGACGGGGAGGAGCGGGACGGGGAGGAGCACGACGGGGAGGAGCACGACGGGGAGGAGCACGACGGGGTAACATGCTCACTCTGAGAGTTTAGAAAAAAGGGAATATCACATCTACAGTTAGAGGTCAAAACAGTCCTGCTGACATTACTGTACTTACAACAGACAACACAGAGAGGAACCCTTCGCCTTCCTGTGGCATACGAGAACACACAGACAGGTGACAGAGAGACAGACAGGAGACAGAGAGACAGACAGGAGACAGAGAGACAGACAGGAGACAGAGAGACAGACAGGAGACAGAGAGACAGACAGGAGACAGAGAGGAGACAGAGAGACAGACAGGTGACAGAGAGACAGACAGGTGACAGAGAGACAGACAGGTGGCAGAGAGGCAGACAGGTGTCAGAGAGACAGACAGGAGACAGAGAGGTGATAGAGAGACAGACATGAGACAGAGAGACAGACAGGTGACAGAGAGACAGACAGGTGACAGAGAGACAGACAGGAGACAGAGAGACAGACAGGAGACAGAGAGACAGACAGGTGACAGAGAGACAGACAGGTGGCATAGAGGCAGACAGGATACAGAGAGACAGACAGGAGACAGACAGGTGACAGAGAGACAGACATGAGACAGAGAGACAGACATGAGACAGAAAGACAGACAGGTGACAGAGAGACAGACAGGTGACAGAGAGACAGACAGGAGACAGAGAGACAGACATGAGACAGAGAGACAGACAGGTGACAGAGAGACAGACAGGTGGCAGAGAGGCAGACAGGATACAGAGAGACAGACAGGAGACAGAGAGACAGACAGGAGACAGAGAGACAGACAGGAGACAGAGAGACAGACAGGAGACAGAGAGGAGACAGAGAGACAGACAGGTGACAGAGAGACAGACAGGTGACAGAGAGACAGACAGGTGGCAGAGAGGCAGACAGGTGTCAGAGAGACAGACAGGAGACAGAGAGGTGATAGAGAGACAGACATGAGACAGAGAGACAGACAGGTGACAGAGAGACAGACAGGTGACAGAGAGACAGACAGGAGACAGAGAGACAGACAGGAGACAGAGAGACAGACAGGTGACAGAGAGACAGACAGGTGGCATAGAGGCAGACAGGATACAGAGAGACAGACAGGAGACAGACAGGTGACAGAGAGACAGACATGAGACAGAGAGACAGACAGGTGACAGAAAGACAGACAGGTGACAGAGAGACAGACAGGTGACAGAGAGACAGACAGGTGACAGAGAGACAGACAGGAGACAGAGAGACAGACATGAGACAGAGAGACAGACAGGTGACAGAGAGACAGACAGGTGGCAGAGAGGCAGACAGGATACAGAGAGACAGACAGGAGACAGAGAGACAGACAGGTGACAGATAGACAGACATGAGACAGAGAGACAGACAGGTGACAGAGAGACAGACAGGAGACAGAGAGACAGACAGGTGACAGAGAGACAGACAGGTGACAGAGAGACAGACAGGTGACAGAGAGACAGACAGGTGACAGAGAGACAGACAGGAGACAGAGAGACAGACATGAGACAGAGAGACAGACAGGTGACAGAGAGACAGACAGGTGGCAGAGAGGCAGACAGGATACAGAGAGACAGACAGGAGACAGAGAGACAGACAGGTGACAGATAGACAGACATGAGACAGAGAGACAGACAGGTGACAGAGAGACAGACAGACAGGTGACAGAGAGACAGACAGGTGACAGAGAGACAGACAGGTGACAGAGAGACAGACATGAGACAGAGAGACAGACAGGAGACAGAGAGACAGACAGGTCACAGAGAGACAGACAGGAGACAGAGACAGACATGAGACAGAGACAGACAGGTGACAGAGAGACAGACAGGAGACAGAGAGACAGACAGGAGACAGAGAGACAGACAGGAGACAGAGAGACAGACAGGAGACAGAGAGACAGACAGGTGACAGAGAGACAGACAGGTGACAGAGACAGACAGGTGACAGAGAGACAGACAGGAGACAGAGAGACAGAGAAACAGACAGGTGACAGAGAGACAGACAGGAGACAGAGGGACAGACAGGTGACAGAGGGACAGACAGGTGACAGAGAGACAGACAGGAGACAGAGAGACAGACAGGAGACAGAGAGACAGACAGGAGACAGAGAGACAGACAGGTGACAGAAGGACAGACAGGTGACAGAGAGACAGACAGGTGACGGAGAGACAGGTGGCACAGACAGAGAGATAACAAAACACACACACACACACACACACACACACACACACACACACACACACACACACACACACACACACACACACACACACACACACACACACACCTTAACAGCTAAAAGGATTCAGTACTACACATACAAACAGAAACACAGAAACAAATGGTAACGTGAAAGTGCCTTATAATCACCTAATAATGCAATGGGATTAAAACTTACGATTTGATCGGTTTCTTCTTGGGCTTGGCCGGTTTGTTCTGGTTGTGGTCCTCCAGCTCCCTAACTTCATCGTTATCAACCTCGTCGTCATTGGCCGACACCTCGAAAGAGGCGGAGCCAGAGGCAGCCTTGGGTGGAAACGCAGCCGTCCTATTGGACGAACCCTTGAAGGAGTTAACAGCTGACTCATTGAAGGTGTCAGAGTCAAAGCTATAGGAGGGTTTGTTCAGCTCGGGAGAGACGGGGATCCCGCTGTTAGAGCCGAACGGGTTGAAGTTTGGGTCGTCCCACTGGGCCGGGTCAAAGTCATAGGAGGCCTTAGAGACGGGAATGTCATCGGGGACTGGGGTGTTGGCTAGGGGTTCAGATGGGGGCTGGACGGTCTTCTTCAGACCCATCCTGGGCTTCCTTAGAGGCATCTGAAAATAATAATAATAATAACACATAATATGAATAATGATACAGTTTATTAATTTTCAAAACACTCCAAAGTAACTTTACGTAGTCAGCAATTTAATCAGTAAAATAAAAATCAAACATAAAACGTACAGATTAAACATATAGACGGACTAACCAAGGAGAGCACTATAAACATGATGACAGAATATAAAACGTACAGTTAAAACATATAGACGGACTAACCAAGGAGAGCACCAAACATGATGACAGACTAGAGTTGCAAAATTCCTGGAATCCAACTGGGGTTTCTGGGAGATCAGGGAATTTGGGGAAAGTTAACAGAATTTTGCAACCCTGTGACAGACTAACCTTGGAGCCTGTTTTTTTGCCCATCTTCTTGGGTGGTGGAGAGGCCTTGGGAGGCTCCTCGAGGGTCTCCTCAGAATAGTCAAACTCCAGCCTGACCGCCCCTGAGGTCCGAATCGGGGGGCTGGTTGAGGGAAGGGCTGGCTCGGCGTTAGGGCGCTCTGGGGGGTTAGAGACAGGGGCAACGGACAGCACGCCTCCCTTCCTACCCAACGGCGGGGAGTTAGCGACTTTACTCCCTCCGTTGTTGAACGGGTCGATGTCTTCAAAGTTGTCTGGGTCCCATTTGTAGGTCCCACTGAGGGGAGAGCCTTCGCTGCCTGGGGGGGCCTCCGGCACGGAGATGGGGGTGTCCTCCTGTCGGTTGGGTATAGAGATAGCTGGGGTCGGGGTCAGAATAGAAGTAGGGGCCAGGATTAGTTGATTATTTGTCTCTGGGCTAATGTGATTGGTCTCTTCAATGAGCGAGGCGGAGCTTTCCACACATGGCTTCCTGGTTCTGCAGAGCGTGCCTCCTGTACTGGGCGTGGCCGAGGTAGGACCAGGGGCGGAGTCTACTGTGGCTCCTCCTACTTCCGAATCCTCAGAGCCCAATAGGGGGCTGGCTGCTCTGGTGGGCTCGGCACTGTTCTCCAGCTCCGGTGTGGTTCCGGAGGACGGAGGTTGGGGGCTCTCTAGGTTAGAGCTCTGCGTGGCGAGAGGCTTCTTTTTCAGGGAGCCGCCTGGGCGGAGAGGCCCCTTCTTGGAGGGTCTGCGGAGAGTCCCTGGAGCACTCTCAGTACCACTGTCAACACTAAAGGCCTCAGCTAAGGGACGGGAGTCTCCGATTGAGATGGAGGATCCTCCGCCGTCTAGAGGGTCGGAGCCGTCTAGCTCCCCAGCCTGGAGGCTCAGAGAGCGGGTTAGAGTTGATCGGCTCTGGGCCTCTGCAGCAGCAGCAGCAGCAGCAATGAGCTGGTCTAAGTTATAGGCTCCGCTAGCAGCTATGGGCTTGTCCTCGTCAAAGACTATGGACAGGGAGCTACCATGGTGACCTTTAGCCTCTGACCCGGGTTCACCGTCTGCCTCAGAGTCACAGCCAAGACCTGGAGGAACAGAGACATATATATGATAGGTATTATATAGTCATGACACAATCCCTTTATGGTGTTTGAATGAGAGAGAGAAAATACATTCTTCTGATGCTTGTTAGTTGTATTTGTTTGAGAGAGAGAGAAACATGTTTGCATGACAATAAAGCCCTAAAATGTTATTGAGAGAGAGAGAAACATGTTTCCATGACAATAAAGCCCTAAAATGTTATTGAGAGAGAGAGAAACATGTTTCCATGACAATAAAGCCCTAAAATGTTATTGAGAGAGAGAGAAACATGTTTGCATGACAATAAAGCCCTAAAATGTTATTGAGAGAGAGAGAGCGACTGTACAACACTGTATATATATATATACATAATATGACATTTGAAATGTGTTTTATTCTTTTGGAATTTTTGTATGTGTAATGTACATTTGTACATTTGTTTATTATATATTTCACTTGCCTTGGCAATGTAAACATATATTTCCCATGCCAATAAAGCCCTAAAATTGAATTGAATTGAGAGAGAGAGATAGAGATGATGGTGAAGGCTGTCTGGTTTTAAGACTAATTAAATTAATGAATGAGCTCTGAATATTTCATCACAACCTCCCAGCTGTCCAATCAGTAAAACACAAATGAACATTGTGATGGATGGCTGAAGCTTTTCTGCATAGATAAGACCTGCTTATATCCTTTAGCAGCTCAGTGATGCTGGTCTGACTGACTGAACAGAGAAAACCTCTTTGTTTGAAGTACCAGTAGTCACCAGTAGAGGGCATTCTAAATCTCTGTCTCTCTGTGAATGTGCACGAGTCTCTCTCACCGGTGTCTTCCGAGGTCAGCAGCTGGGTATGAGGGTCTGTCTCCGTGGGGGACTTGACCGGGGTGGTCGACTCTGGCGTCTCGAACGCTCCGTCTGAGTCTGAGCTCCTATAGGACAGAGAGAGAGAGACTCAGTATCACTGTAGACCTCATAGGGACCATGGTGTAGAGAGAGAGAGAGACAGAGAGAGAGAGAGAGAGAGAGAGAGAGAGAGAGAGACAGAGAGAGAGAGCCAGAGAGAGAGAGAGCGAGAGAGAGAGAGACAGAGAGAGAGAGCGAGAGAGAGAGAGACAGAGAGAGAGACAGAGAGAGAGACAGAGAGAGAGAGTGAGAGAGAGACAGAGAGAGAGAGAGAGAGAGAGAGGAGAGAGAGAGAGAGAGAGGGAGAGAGAGACAGAGAGAGAGACAGAGAGAGATAGAGAGAGAGATAGAGAGAGAGACAGAGACAGAGAGAGAGACAGAGAGCGAGAGAGAGAGAGCGAGAGAGAGAGAGCGAGAGAGAGAGAGACAGAGAGAGAGACAGAGAGAGAGACAGAGAGAGAGAGAGAGAGAGAGAGAGAGAGAGAGAGAGAGAGAGAGAGAGAGAGAGAGAGAGAGAGAGAGAGAGAGAGAGACGCTGTATCACTGTAGACCTCATAGGGACCATGGTGTGAAGGGAAAGAGTCTCATTTTCACTGGTACGATGAGTCCACAAAGCAGAAGATATAAAACATTGATCAGAGCCAATAACAGTACGATACACCAGAACATCACCAACATCCCAGCATCAGAGTACGATACACCAGAACATCACCAACATCCCAGCATCAGAAACTAGTCACTAAATCAATCAATCAATCAGAACAATTGCACACCTCAGTGAACTCATTCGTCATCGGGGCTCTGCCCTAGTGCCACCTGGGAAACCAAATGGAACGAATGTTGTAAGTCATTCCAAACATTTGGAGCGTAAAAAACTAAAAGCGGATTTACTTAATTCCGTGGAGATCCGAGGGATCAGAAGAGTTAACCAATCCTGTGAACGTCTTCAGTATCTCATTATTTTATACGTTAGCAATGAAGTTTTGTAAGTTGGAAGCTTTGTGTCGTAGGGCTTTGTAAACAAAAGGGAGTAATGAATTGATCTACATGGACCCAGCCAACCTTTTGATACAGGATTCAGCGATGCGTATTAAAACTGTCACCTGTGATAAAACGAATGGCGCTATGGTAGACGGCATACAAAGGTTTAAGAGTAGTGGCTGCTGCATTCTGGGAAATGGTGTCACAATAATCAAGAACTGGCAGGAAAGTTGACTGTACAATCTACTTCCTGCTGTTTAGGGAGAGGCAAGATCTATTTCTGAAAAAGAAGTCCACTTTAAGTCTTATCTTTTTAACTAGCTCATCCGTATGTTTTTTAAACATTACGTTTTTGTCAATCCAGATACCCGGATATTTGTAGTCGGGAACCTGATCGATCGGAGAACCATCCAGTGAATAAATATGTAGTTCATGTCACGTTCGTTTAAGGATGGATTGGACCAAGGTGCAGCGTAGGAGGCCATACATTTACTTTATTTTAAATGACACCTAAAAAACAACAAAATACAAAAACGAATGTAAAAATACATGCAGTGCAGAAAGCAACTACACACAAACAAGATCCCATAATCTAAGGTGGGAAAAAGGGTTGCCTAACTTCTTATGGCTGCAGGGGCAGTATTGAGTAGCCGGATAAAAGGTGCCCATTTCAAACGGCCTCGTACTCAATTCTTGCTCGTACAATATGCATATTATTATTACTATTGGATAGAAAACACTCTCTAGTTTCTAAAACCGTTTGAATTATATCTGTGAGTAAAACAGAACTCCTTTTGCAGCAAACTTCCTGACAGGAAGTGGAAAATCTGAAATCGATGCTCTGTTCTAGGGCCTGCCTATAAATGTCCTTGATATTCATTAGAATACATGCACTTCATACGTCTTCCACTAGATGTTGACAGGCAGTGAGAGAAGAAATGGAGTGAATAACTTGATCTGTGGTCGAATAAAAGCTCTTTGTATGACGTGTCACCAGTTTCCTGTTTTCTGGAGAGCGCGTGAAGGGACCTGGTTTTGCCTTCTGATAAGCTGTCGTTATAGACGACTAATATCTCCGGCTTTGATTTTATTTGATACATGTGACAATATCATCGTAAAGTATGTTTTTTCAATATAGTTTTATTAGATTATTGAAATTTATTCGGGACGTTAGGCGTGTTGCGTTGTGTGCCTTTTTTCAGGAAGGAGAGCTTCGCGCCACTTTGCTAGCTTTCCGTGCTAATTGACTGGAGAAGAGGACATTCTAAATCCAAACAACGATTGTTCTGGACAAAGGACCCCTTGTACAACATTCTGATGGAAGATCGTCAAAAGTAGGACCCATTTTATGATGCTATTTCATATATCTGTCGAACATGTTGTACTAGTAGTTTGCGCCCAGAGTTTGGGCACTCTCTCGCTATAACTAAGCTGGATGTCGTAATGAAGTTATTTTTAGAATTCTAACACGGCGATTGCATTAAGAACTAGTGTATCTATCATTTCCTATACAACATGTATTTTTTAGTAATGTTTATGAATGTAACGGGCCTCCTCCTTCTCTTCATCCGAAGAGGAGTAGCAAGGATTGGACCAACGTGCAGCGGGTTGTGAATACATAATGAACTTTATTAACAAAACTAAACTAAACACACGAAGAACACTTGATAATTTTACAAAACAACAAAACGGAGTAGACAGACCTGGACATGCGTACTTACATAAAACGAAGAACTCACGAACAGGAAAATGACTACACAAAAGAACGAACGTACAAACAAACCGAGACAGTCCCGTGTGGCGCGACAAACACAGACACCGGAGACAATCACCCACAAACAAACAGTGAGAACAACCTACCTTAATATGACTCTCAATCAGAGGAAACGTCAAACACCTGCCTCTAATTGAGAGCCATACCAGGCAACCCCAAAACCAACATAGAAACAGAAAACATAGACTGCCCACCCAAAACTCACGCCCTGACCAATAAACACATACCAAACAACAGAAAACAGGTCAGGAACGTGACAGAACCCCCCCCTCAAGGTGCGAACTCCGGGCGCACCCCTACAACTCAAGGGGAGGGTCTGGGTGGGCATCTGTCCGCGGTGGCGGCTCCGGCGGTGGACGAGGACACCACTCCACCACTGTCTTTGTCCCCCTCCTTAGCGTCCTTTGAGTGGCGACCCTCGCCCCCGACCATGGTCCAGGAACCTTCACTAAGGCCCCTCCTACATAGAGGAGACAGCTCAGGACAGAGAGGTAGCTCAGGACAGAGAGGTAGCTCAGGACAGAGAGGTAGCTCAGGACAGAGAGGTAGCTCAGGACAGAGAGGTAGCTCCGGACAGAGAGGTAGCTCCGGACAGAGAGGTAGCTTAGGACAGAGGGACAACTCTGTACTAATGGCAGCTCCGGACTGAGTGGCAGCTCCGGACTGGGTGGCAGCTCCGGACTGGGTGGCAGCTCCGGACTGGGTGGCAGCTCCGGACTGAGTGGCAGCTCATGACTGGAGGGCAGCTCATGACTGGAGGGCAGCTCATGACTGGAGGGCAGCTCATGACTGGAGGGCAGCTCATGACTGAAGGGCAGCTCATGACTGAAGGGCAGCTCATGACTGAAGGGCAGCTCATGACTGAAGGGCAGCTCATGACTGTAGGGCAGCTCATGACTGTAGGGCAGCTCATGACTGAAGGGCAGCTCATGACTGTAGGGCAGCTCATGACTGTAGGGCAGCTCTGGCAGCTCCTGACTGGCTGGCGGCTCTGGCAGCTCCTGACTGGCTGGCGGCTCTGGCAGCTCCTGACTGGCTGGCGGCTCTGGCAGCTCCTGACTGGCTGGCAGCTCTGGCAGCTCCTGACTGGCTGGCGGCTCTGGCAGCTCCTGACTGGCTGGCGGCTCTGGCAGCTCCTGACTGGCTGGCGGCTCTGGCAGCTCCTGACTGACGGACGGCTCTAGCGGCTCCTGACTGACGGACGGCTCTAATGGCTTGGGACAGACGGGTGGCTCAGAAGGCGCTGGGCAGACGGATGGCTCAGAAGGCGCTGGGCAGACGGATGGCTCAGAAGGCGCTGGGCAGACGGATGGCTCAGACGGCGCTGGGCAGACGGATGGCTCAGACGGCGCTGGGCAGACGGATGGCTCAGACGGCGCTGGGCAGACAGATGGCTCAGACGGTGCTGGGCCGACAGATGGCTCTGCCCTGCTGAGGCGCACAGTAGGCCTGGTGCATGGTGCCGGAACTGGAGGTACCGGGCTGACGGCACGCACCTCAGGGCGAATGCGTGGAGAAGGAACAATGCGTACAGGGCTCTGGAGACGCACAGGAGGCTTGATGCGTGGTGCCGAAACTGGAGGCACTGAGCTTGAGACACGCACCACAGGGAGAGTGCGTGGAGGAGGAACAGGGCTCTGGAGACGCACTGGAAGCCTGGTGCGTGGTGTAGGCACTGGTGGTACTGAGCTGGGGCGGGAAGGTGGCGCCGGATATACCGGACCGTGTAGGCGTACTGGCTCCCTTGAACACTGAACCTGCCCAACCTTACCTGGTTGTATGCTCCCCGTCGCCTGACCAGTGCGGGGAGGTGGAATAACCCGCACCGGGCTATGTAGGCGAACCGGGGACACCATGCGTAAGGCTGGTGCCATGTAAGCCGGCCCAAGGAGACGTACTGGTGGCCAGATATGTAGAGCCGGCTTCATGGCACTTGGCTCAATGCTCAATCTAGCCCTACCAGTGCGAGGAGGTGGAATAACCCGCACCGGGCTATGCACACGTACAGGAGACACCGTGCGCTCTACTGCGTAACACGGTGTCTGCCCGTACTCCCGCTCTCCACGGTTAGCCTGGGAAGTGGGCGCAGGTCTCCTACCTGACTTCGCCACACTACCCTTTAGCCCCCCCCCCAAGAAATTTTTGGGTTGTACTTGCGGGCTTCCAGCCTTGCTTCCGTGCTGCCTCCTCATATCGTCGCCTCTCCGCTTTAGATGCCTCCAGCTCCGCCTTGGGACGGCGACACTCCTCTGGCTCTGCCCAGGGTCCTTCTCCGTCCAGAATCTCTTCCCATGTCCAATCCTCCTTGACCCACTGCTGCTGTCGTTGCTGTCCGTTAACCCGCTGCTTGATCTGGGTTTGGTGGGTGATTCTGTAACGGGCCTCCTCCTTCTCTTCATCCGAAGAGGAGTAGCAAGGATTGGACCAACGTGCAGCGGGTTGTGAATACATAATGAACTTTATTAACAAAACTAAACTAAACACACGAAGAACACTTGATAATTTTACAAAACAACAAAACGGAGTAGACAGACCTGGACATGCGTACTTACATAAAACGAAGAACTCACGAACAGGAAAATGACTACACAAAAGAACGAACGTACAAACAAACCGAGACAGTCCCGTGTGGCGCGACAAACACAGACACCGGAGACAATCACCCACAAACAAACAGTGAGAACAACCTACCTTAATATGACTCTCAATCAGAGGAAACGTCAAACACCTGCCTCTAATTGAGAGCCATACCAGGCAACCCCAAAACCAACATAGAAACAGAAAACATAGACTGCCCACCCAAAACTCACGCCCTGACCAATAAACACATACCAAACAACAGAAAACAGGTCAGGAACGTGACAATGAATAGTTATTTGGTCAGAATATGTGGGTGTCAGAAAAATATCCGGACGTTGTGGGAAAAAGATGCTACGTTAGCACAATGTATAACCACTGATTTCAGCTCTAAATATGCACATTTTCGAACAAAACATAAGTGTATGTATAACCTGATGTTATAGGACTGTCATCTGATGAAGCTTATCAAGGTTAGTCAAAAATTATATATCTTTTGCTGGTTTGTTACGATCGCTAACTTTTGCTGCTGGGGAATGGCTTGTGTTTCTGGCTATTGTGGTAAGCTAATATAATGCTATATTGTGTTTTCGCTGTAAAACACTTAAGAAATCGGAAATATTGGCTGGAATCACAAGATGCCTGTCTTTCATTTGCTGTACACCATGTATTTTTCAGAAATGTTTTATGATGAGTATTTAGGTATTTGACGTTGGTGTCTGTAATTACTCTGGCTGCTTCGGTCCTATTTGTGACGGTAGCTGTGATGGTAGCTGCAATGTAAAACTGATTTATACCTCAAATATGCACATTTTTCGAACAAAACATAGATGTATTGTATAACATGTTATAAGACTGTCATCTGATGAAGTTGTTTCTTGGTTAGTTTGGTTGGTTCTTGGTTAGTTAGGTTGGCTTTGTGCATGCTACCTGTGCTGTGAAAAATGTCTGTCCTTTTTTGTATTTGGTGGTGAGCTAACATAAATATATGTGGTGTTTTCGCTGTAAAACATTTTAAAAATCGGACATGTTGGCTGGATTCACAAGATGTTTATCTTTCATATGCTGTATTGGACTTGTTAATGTGTGAAAGTTAAATATTTCTAAAAAATATATTTTGAATTTCGCGCCCTGCACTTGAAGTGGCTGTTGTCATATTGTGCCCGGCTTCGGGCTTGCAGCCCAAAGAAGCTAAGTATGATCCCCAATCAGAGACAACGATAGACAGCTGCCTCTGATTGGGAACCATACACGGCCAACAAAGAAATAGAAAACATAGATTTGCCACACCCAAGTCACACCCTGACCTAACCAAATAGAGAATAAAAAAGCTCTCTGAGGTCAGGACGTGAAGATCATCTGGAAAATTCTGAAAAAATGCCCACGTTAATTAAGTACATGTTTTAAACCAACCAGGGCTTTCTGTAAGGTAACAAGGTCAGATTGAAGCTCTAACAGCCTAGTCCACAGTTGGATCAATGGCATAACAGTCTTCATACAGATGGATATTACACGTTTTAAAAGAAAAACCAATATTATTTCTATAAAATAGTCAAGAGAACCGGTCCCAGTGCCAAACTCTGCAATATACCTTTAATTATATCCAGAAAACTACAATTAACACCATCAGAGAGAACACATTGAGTCCTGCCTCACAGATCATTTTCAAACCAGGCCTACTTCCGCCGACTATTGAATATGAATGTGATGGTCAACGGTATCGAAGGTCTATATGAATGTGATGGTCAACGGTATCGAAGGTCTATATGAATGTGATGGTCGACGGTATCGAAGGTCTATATGAATGTGATGGTCAACGGTATCGAAGGTCTATATGAATGTGATGGTCAACGGTATCGAAGGTCTATATGAATGTGATGGTCAACGGTATCGAAGGTCTATATGAATGTGATGGTCAACGGTATCAAAGGTCTATATGAATGTGATGGTCAACGGTATCGAAGGTCTATATGAATGTGATGGTCGACGGTATCGAAGGTCTATATGAATGTGATGGTCAACGGTATCGAAGGTCTATATGAATGTGATGGTCAACGGTATCGAAGGTCTATATGAATGTGATGGTCAACGGTATCGAAGGTCTATATGAATGTGATGGTCGACGGTATCGAAGGTCTATATGAATGTGATGGTCGACGGTATCGAAGGTCTATATGAATGTGATGGTCGACGGTATCGAAGGTCTATATGAATGTGATGGTCGACGGTATCGAAGGTCTATATGAATGTGATGGTCGACGGTATCGAAGGTCTATATGAATGTGATGGTCGACGGTATCGAAGGTCTATATGAATGTGATGGTCAACGGTATCGAAGGTCTATATGAATGTGATGGTCAACGGTATCGAAGGTCTATATGAATGTGATGGTCAACGGTATCGAAGGTCTATATGAATGTGATGGTCAACGGTATCGAAGGTCTATATGAATGTGATGGTCAACGGTATCGAAGGTCTATATGAATGTGATGGTCGACGGTATCGAAGGTCTATATGAATGTGATGGTCAACGGTATCGAAGGTCTATATAAATTTATGGTCAACGTAGTTATTCCGTAAGGTCTATATTGGTCGACGTATCGAGGTCTATGATGTGATGTCGACGGTATCGAAGGTCTATATGAATGTGATGGTCGACGGTATCGAAGGGTCTATATGAATGTGATTGGTCGACGGTATCGAAGGTCTATATGAATGTGATGGTCGACGGTATCGAAGGTCTATATGAAATGTGATGGTCGACGGTATCGAAGGTCTATATGAATGTGAGTGGTCGACGGTATCGAAGGTCCTATATGAATGTGATGGTCGACGGTATCGAGGTCTATTATGAATTTGATGGTTCGACGGTATCGAAGTCTATATGATGTGATGGTCGACGGTATCGAAGGTCTATATGAATTGATGGTCGACGGTATCGAAGGTTCTATATGAATGTGATGGTCGACGGTATCGAAGGTCTATATGAATGTGATGGTCGACGGTATCGAAGGTCTATATGAATGTGATGGTCGACGGTATCGAAGGTCTTAGTTATGAATGTGATGGTCGACGGTATCGAAGGTCTATATGAATGTGATGGTCGACGGTATCGAAGGTCTATATGATGTGATGGTCGACGGTATCGAAGGTCTATATGAATGTGATGGTCGACGGTATCGAATGTCTATATGAATGTGATGGTCGACGGTATCGAAGGTCTATATGAATGTGATGGTCGACGTATCGAAGGTCTATATGAATGTGATGGTCGACGGTATCGAAGGTCTATATGAATGTGATGGTCGACGGTATCGAAGGTCTATATGAATGTGATGGTCGACGGTATCGAAGGTCTATATGATGTGATGATGGTGATGGGGAGGGAGGGGAGGGGGGACGGGGGGGGGAGGGGGGGGGGGCCCGATAATATTTGCGGTATCACGGACGGTCTATATGAATTGTGATGGTCGACGGTATCGAAGTCTATATGAATGTGATGGTCGACGGTATCGAAGGTCTATATGAATGTGATGGTCGACGGTATCGAAGGTCTATATGAAATGTGAATGGTCGACCGGTATCGAAGGTCTATATGAATGTGATGGTCGACGGTATCGAAGGTCTATATGAATGTGATGGTCGAACGGTATCGAAGGTCTATATGAATGTGATGGTCGACGTATCGAAGGTCTAATGAATGTGATGGTCCGGTATCGAAGGTCTATATAATGTGATGGTCAGCGGTATCGAAGGTCTATATGAATGTGATGGTCGACGTATCAGATGGTGAAGGTCTATATGAATGTGATGGTCGACGGTATCGAAGGTCTATATGAATGTGATGGTCGACGGTATCGAAGGTCTATATGAATGTGATTGGTCGACGGTATCGAAGGTCTATATGATAGTGATGGTCGACGGTATCGAAGGTCTATATGAATGTGATGGTCGACGGTATCGAAGGTCATTAATGTGTATGGTCGACGGTATCGAAGGTCTATATGAATGTGATGGTCGACGGTATCGAGGTCTATATGAATGTGATGGTCGACGGTATCGAAGGTCTATATGAATGTGATGGTCGACGGTATCGAAGGTCTATATGAATGTGATGGTCGACGGTATCGAAGGTCTATATGAATGTGATGGTCGACGGTATCGAAGGTCTATATGAATGTGATGGTCGACGGTATCGAGGTCTATATGAATGTGATGGTCGACGGTATCGAAGGTCTATATATGAATGTTGATGGTCGACGGTATCAAAGGTCTATATGATGTGATGGTCGACGGTATCGAAGGTCTATATGAATGTGATGGTCGACGGTATCGAAGGTCTATATGAATGTGATTGTCGACCGAGTATCGGAAGTCTATATTTATATGTTGATGGTCGGACCTGCGAGCCTGCTAGAGCGTGCAACTCGGAGTCCGCCAAAGAGGACTACTAC